>NC_056529.1:10769215-10919257 GCF_019175285.1 Sceloporus undulatus | reverse complement strand
TGTAGTTTAATGTGATACCAGATCTCTCTGACAGAAAAGGCTAAATGTCTCACAAAACTACAGTTTCCAGAATCCCCTAGCATTGGGCCAGGACAGTTAAAGCAATCAGAGAGATGAGAGAGAAGAAAAGCAGTAGCAATAACATTTACATTTCTATACCACTTTATAGTGAGCTCAGCACTCTCTAAGGGTTTACAATCTGTAAGCCAATTGCCTCCAACAAGCTGACCTACAAAAGGATGGAAGGCTGAGTTAATCTTGCACCTGGGATTGAGCTCAAAGTCTTGTGGCTGCAATACAGAAACGTACTGCAGAAAAAGCAGGTGGGATCTCGGCATTCCCAACAGGGTTGGAGTAAAGCAAACTGGTGAAGCCTCTCCTAGCTTGGGTCTTCTTCCTCATTCATAACTTTTGCCACCTTGCCCCCACTTTGATGCTGCTTGGCTACATGTGTCCTGGTTTCATCTGTGAAAGGTTGGAGGGTATGTGGTCTTGCCCTTGGATTCTATTACCACCACCACCATTTTCTAAAGTATGCAAACAATAACAACAAAGCTGAGAAGTATTACAAACATACATCAGATGGCTGGCCCTATCTAGCCCAGTATTATCAGCCCAGACTGGCAGAAGCTACCCAGTGTTTCAGGAAGAATTTTATCCTAGTCCTACACACAGATCCCTAGTATTATGAGGTAGTATCTCATATAAAAAATTGTGGGATATACTCCCCATAGTAATGGGGGGGGGGGTGATTTTTCTCCAGCAACTATGTATTATCTTGAGATATCTCTGTTGCAATCCAAAGTATGGGGTAGTCACTTGGTCTTCAGTGGGCAAGACCAGATAACTTTACAGACCTGTTCCTTGAGGAAATAAAAATGTTATAATGTTCTTGTCCAGTGTTTTGGAGTTTCCTTAGAGGTGTCTTTTTGGAGGCTGTCAGGATGAGGACTTGCCTTTCAAAATTTACCACTACACCACTTTCAGCTCAGCTTAGCTGATGTGTACATGGTGGTATGCTGGTTGACAATACCAAATTTACCAAAATTATACTAGTTCTATTTTTATACATGGTTTCACAATCATAAGTAGAAACTGCAGCATTTGCCTTAATTTTTGCTTTGTCTGGAATTAACCACAACATAAGGATATGTGAAACCTACCCTCAGAAATATCACTAAATAGTGCACAACTCTTTTAACTTCCTTCAGAGGGAAGTTGTGCCCAAGAGACACATCCAAACTTGTTTCACATGTCACTGCTAGCAAAATGCAATAGGCATTCTACCTCCTATTTCTCATTGTGCTCTATTCCTAACTACTGTTCATATCAAGATGGATAACACATAAATAAAGGCAAACCTTAAACACATCTTGACTGGTGAGACATTCAAAATGTTTTTCTCTTAGATGGACAAGATTAGTCACACACAATATTTACTGTACTAAGCAAAATAGTTATAACATTGTATATACTGCCTTGAACAAACATACTGACAGTTCTTCACTGGAGGGAGGGTGAGAAGCATGACCAAAAAAACCCTTTAAAATAATAACAATACAGGAGGTTTCCATGCACCTTTAGCTTACTGGCCTCCATGGGTTCTTGGACTTTGAGCCAATGCATAACTGACGTGTGTGTGTGGAATATGGTCTGTAACTGAAGGTCTGGGTGCTGGCAGCTTGGGGTGACTGTGAAGCAATATAGCTATCAGATGCTCAGTGGTCAGCACTGAGAATATGTAACCCCAACTCATATAGGCAGACATGTGCGCATAAAAGAAGTGCTCCCCTCTTCTTTTTGAATTTCCTTGAAACCTTGATGGAACTGATAAGTAGAGGGAACATGGATATTCCATGCAACAATACAGTATATTGTTATGTGCTATCTATGTTGTAATTCAGTCGAGTGGGTTGGATGGGCAGGTAAGGCATGTTAGCTTTAGAAAAGACTTTCTCCTGGTGGAAATGGCTATTGCTGTCCTGATAATATGGGTCAATACAACTGCCTAGATTTTTCTTTTCTTTTCTTGGTCTGAAGTTGTGGGGACTTTCATCATGAGTGCCTACAGTTCAGAATTGAGTATTGACTACTGACTAGCCATCAATGGGTAGGAGGTCCCACTAACCGTCCTGCCCCATATTAGTCAGCAGTGGTGCATGCAGAGAGCTCATTGATATGAGCATGTGCATGTTGCTACCCATTACTAATACAGGCTTGAACGCCCACATTTTTCCTATCTGCAGGAGGGCAAATGGGAAAGACTCGGCATATAATAAAGTCTTGTCACCTGAAGGATAGCCACAATGAATGAAACAAGTTGCCTTTTGCATTGGAGCAGGGACTGTCTGAACTGATGAAACTACAGGTTTTTATGGTATATTCTACAGTACTAATTCTCATGGCATTTTAAAATACTTTACACTATATCGGAGCCTGGAAAAGTAGACTGGGCAATAGCCTGTTGGCTGGGGAATTTCAATCCCTCCTCCCATAATTTTTTCCAAGATCCAGCCAGATTATTATTCCATCATGCCAGTTTAGCTGAGACTGAGTCTGAATCTGAGTTCTTCTCCAGGGTCTCAGACATAGGTCTTTCCTCTCACCTACCTAATCCTTTGAAGATGTCAGGGATGGAGCAGAGACTTTCTGAATGCAAAATATGCATTCTATCACTAAACAACTCATGACTCTGACTGTCACTGTGGTGACAAGATGGCTATATTGGAGTTATGCTCAAGAGACCTGGGTTCAAATCCCTAATTCCTGAGTGACCTTTGTGTTCTTATTGACATCATAGGGTTGTTTGAAACATGAAATATGGAGAAGGGGAAATGGTATGTAAAGAAAGGAGGCATAGTTCAATGATAGAGCAGTAAGGCTTCAATCCTGGTGTTTCTAGTTCAAAGAATTAGCTAGAAAGTGATGGGGAAAATCTCTATCTGCAATCCTGGAGAGCCACTGCCATTCATAGTAGACAATACTGGGCCAGGTGGGCCAATGGTTTGACTCAATAGAAGGCAGCTTCCCATATCTTATCATTAATCAGAGAAGAACTAGAGCTATTATACAATAGACACCACCCAAATGAGCATTTTGGCATAGACGGTATCACAAGACAGTTTCTTATCCTCACAAGAGAAGTGTGATGGCTTTGCTGAACTTCAGTGTAACAGTTATCCACCCACGTTATGCTGTGTGTCTGAAACAAGCCATTTTAACTTGAAATCTCACTCTCACCAAATGTTTGCATTTCCGAAGGCGCAGAGGAAGACATCAACTTGACAATAACGTATTTTCAGCAAAAGCCGTGCCTGCTATTCTGTCAGACATAATTTGTTTCCTAACCAATGATGCTATTTAATCAAAATTCACACCAACTCTCTTTAAAAGCATTTAGGAAACTAAATAAGAAAGAAACTTTGTATGCCAAAGGTTGTTGGGATTATTGTGGCCCTTCCTTCCTTCCTTCCTTCTTCTTTTTCATTGACTCATTTATAATCAATCTTCTCTACCCCACAAATGAATTCTTAACAACCTTTGCCATTTTTTTTAAAAAAAAAGTTAATGTAGAAGTTTAAAGCTAGTATTTGTATTTCTGATAATACTAAATTAATTCATAATCTGTGAAGCGTAAAGAAGATGCATATTTGAGATGCAGGCCACATGGAGCCATATGGCTTCAGGGAGACAGTCTCTGTGATGTGTGTGATGCATCTTACTGTCCCTGGCATACACACCTGAGGTTCGTGCCCCTTAATGTAATTGGACAGTTTTGTTTATGAAAACGGCCTGTTCTGCCAAATGCTGAAGTCCTCGCTTTGACAGATATATCACTTTTTCAATGTGAATGTATTTTGAAGCGAGCTGACACACGATCAAGTTCTCTTTTAATATCCCTTCAGCAAACCTGACACTTGTCCAGCAGGGGTTTGTGTCGCATCCAACTGTCAGCTACCAATGTGGCATTATGGGAAAGTGAAAAGGGAAGAAAGCAGCAAGCAATGAGAGACAGGAGGGAGAAATGTGCTTCAGATACTCTCTTCTTAACTCCCCATCAAAGGAAGTATTTAGATTTGTAGTTCTTTTATAATCCTGCATAATGTAGGTCACCCCAGATTTCAATATTACCTGGTTTCAACTTCTTATTCCTTTGTTTGTTCAGCTGTCATTTATTCTTCTTGTTAACTGCCTTTGAGTCAATCTCACCCCATGGCAACCCGATGTATAAGAGACCTCCAATTCACCCTATCGTCAAGAGCCCTGCTCAGCTCATGCAGACTCAGGGCTGTGCTTCTTTGATTGAGTCTATCCACCTGGAATGTGGTCTTCACCTTTTCTTATTAGCAACAGCAATAGGAAGTACATTTCTATACTGCTTATCAGTGCACTTAAGCACTCCCTAAGCGGTTTACAATGTGTAAGCCAGTTGCCCCATCCAGTCTAGAGAATTATCCACACAGCATTCATATAGCAGTCAGATACTTTAACTGTCATGCTATGGAATTCCAGGATTTGGTGAGATACATGGACTTCTCTAATGAGCTTCTCATAACTACAACATTAGAGCTATGTGGCAGAGCATTCTAAATACTCAAGAAACTACAAATTCCAGGATTCCATAGGATGAAGCCATGGCAATTAAAGTGATACCAAGATGCTGTAACTGTACAGTGAGGATACAACCCAGCTCTACAGGGAAGCCAAGTGGTTCTTTGTGTGGCTTGGCAGGCATGCTTTAACATCTTCCAAAACCTTGCAGGGAATTAGCAGCTGTTGAATCATGTGGAAGAACCAACTGAGGTGGCAAGATGTCTAGGGGCCCAGTTTGCCCCACTAATGGAAATAATCCTAATGAAGGCCTCGAATAGTCATTAACGGCCACATATTCCCTGTTGTGCTTCAAAGAAGGTATCAGAAAGAAGTTTAAAGGGAAGACTATTTCCTCCCTTGACAAGATGATTCAACCTACTTTCTATTTAAGCAAAATATATTGGGCAAAAAGACAAGGGCATCAATTTCCTTTAAATTTCATCCATCAAAGTCAAATCGGGTTTTTTTCTTTCTATATTATGTTCTTAATCTCTCCATGCTCTGAAGTTCATTTCTCCCACATTACTGGCCTCGCTAGTTGCACCTGCATGTCTGGCTTATTTCAAAAGGCCTCAGTGCAGACAACATAATGAAGCTCTGCCGGCCAGGTTTTTTTTTTCTTCCTTTAATAGCAGAGACAAAATTGTTAGCTCTGGATAAACATCAAGAGAAGAAAATGTAGTACATGAAGTTCAAAAGAGCTCATTCACTGACCAGAATTGCCTCTGATTTCTAATTAAAAATGTTGGTTGATTAGACCATTTGCCCCAAATTACTGGGTAGTTCCCCTAAATTGCTGGACACTTCTCCCCATATAGACTGAAAATCCACACAGCAGTGCTCACCCTAGATTGTTTGAATGCTGAATTTTTAAAATCCAGTTTAGCTTGCATTCATTTCAGTTTTACAATTTTGCCATGCCCATCTACAGATACAACAGTAGGCAGGATTGTCTCCTTTTCTCATCACACTCCTCAATTGGACCTCATGTCCTAAATTTGTTTGCCCATTTTTTTTTATGAAGGTAGGCTCTTAGATCTAATAAAAGATCTTAAAATTAGCCTATTCAACCTTTGGTTTTATGGGTGTCAATCCCTAGTTGCATTTACATGTACCCTTCAACTCTGGAATATTTTCGTAATACCAACTTATTCACAACTTACCTTCACATTTGCTTTATGTTGTTTCAAGGGTTCCCACAACAGACGCTGATTTTTGTTCTCACATTGGGAACCATTTTGTAATACAATTCAGCCAACTCTTAGCTTTAGATTATAGACAAATACCTCTGTTGGAATCACCACCAGCTATGATTTTAGACCACTTAATTATGCAAAAAGAAATTTACTGGTGTGAATTAAAGGTAAGTTTGACCTAAAGCAAACCTGGACAAGATATGGCCCTTGAGATGTTATTAGACTGCATCTTCCATCAGCCTTTGTCAGTATCGTGAATTGTGAGGGATGCTGAGAGTTGTTTAGAAACATCTAGAGCGCCACATGTTCCTCATCTGATGATTTTCTGATTGTATATGCTCAGTTTGGCAGAAGAAAGGAAGTATGTGTCCATAGTCTGTCTGAGACAAAAACACCACAACAGCTAAAAAGTAGAATTCATTCAGGAGTGACAAGAGACGAAAAAGAGCCAGGTATTCATCTCAGTGATAGATTGCTGCAATTGTTACATTATTAATTAAAAGTGTTTTGGTGGTAGCATTCTGATGCAACCAATTTGAACTTAATTAAACATAAATTCAGACTATAATCTAAGAGCCATAGACCACTCATAAAGAATGACTATAAATAGGGAGTAGGTTTTATGGAGCATACAGGCACGTGGTTCATATTTTGGAGCCCAAGAGCACACACACACACACATGTACACACCGAGAGAGAGAGCAATGGAAGCTTTGTTTTTCAACTCCCCTTTTTGCTTCCCAGTCTTCAGCCAGTTAGGCGGACACTGAGAGATTGGCCTTTGACGAGTGTTTATGTTCATTCTGAATTACCAGCTTCTTGTGAACCTTTGATTTATGGGCAATCTGTTAAATATTTGAATTGAGATCTGCGTACCTGAGCTAATCCATCTGAAAGGAATCATGTTCTCCTAATAGGCCAGGGGTTATGTCATGTCACCTCGCCTGTGTGAGAGAAAACATGTTGTTATCAAAGCAGGGAATTTGTTAACAATTTTGAGAATGTATGAGTAAAGGAAGAACTGAATTATTGACTCTTCACTTCAGTTTTGCTTCAGTATGCTGGCAAATACTTAGCGCTGCCTATCCTACCCCTGTTGGGACAATGAGCAGGCAGAAGTAGATAAAAGAAAAGGCAAACATGCCATTCAGAAGCTTTTCCTTTAAAAAGCATGACTTGCTGAAATAGGATCCAAAGAGTGGGGTGTGCAAAGTTCACATCTCCTCCGACTAATTTGGCAGGGACAGTTTTGCTTAATCCTCTGTCATCCCGATTTTTCAGTTGCTTTTGAAATGCCCCAGTTTCTCTCTCCTTCTCTCACTTTTCCCTTTTGTCTGCAGCTTACTTTAACTGCTGCGAGCTGGGCCAAAGTGCAGTTGTTGTTTGTACTCAGAGAGGAAGGGAAGGGAGGTGGCACAACCTTCCCTGCAAGCTCAGACAAAAGCAAACTGCTGCAGCCTCATCTAGCCTGTGAGTTTTTCTTCATTATTAATAGTGCCATCTTTATCATACGCTGATGTTACTGGGCCACAACTGCCCAGATTTTCATCTGTAAAATGTCGGAGGGTATGAGCAAAGCTTTCCACCTGTTGTTAAACTACAGCTTCCATCAGCTGCCATAGACAATAGTGAGAATACTAGGCGTTGCAGTACAAAGACATTGGGAGAGCCATATCTTGCCAGCTTCTAAAGTACAGTGAGGACCAGGGAACAGTTGAATGAAGAGGATTTTGCAAACAGAAATGGAAAAACTTACCCACTTCATATTTCTGTACCTATTTTATTCTGCATTTCTTCCATGGTAATTCCTTACTGGGTTTTCCCCCCTGCAAACATTTGTGAGTTCCTAATGTCCAACTTGACCAAAAGAGAGAGAAAAAGAGAGAGAGAGAGAGAGAGAGAATTCCATTCCATGTAGTCCAGATAACATCAAACATCCTGTTCTGGTTACTCATGCCAGCTGTGATACAAAGTGAGTATAAAGGGCAGGGACTTTTCAAGTTGGGCACCAACATTTGGTTCCACGAAATATCCATTCCAATTAATTCCCTGCATGTACAATTATCCACACACAGTGCCACATCAGTGTAAACAGGGGAGAGCCTCAAAGTAGGTGTCGTGTGGTTCTAGCTGAACACAAAGGGTTCTGATCCTGTTTTTAAATTTACTGTAATGGCTAGTTGTCATGTGTAATGGCAGTGAGCAATTTGCATGTCTCCAAGAAATCTATTATTTCTTTTCATTTCTAACCCAATAATGTTTTTATCAGTGCATGGTGGGTAAAGAAATGTGTTCAGATTTTAATTCCATTCCCTGTGAAAATGATTTTTTGCTGCTAGCAAATTTGGGCAGCATGCCAAAACAAAAATCCAGGATGCCAAACAAAAATCAGAGCTGTTTTGATTAGGAATGAGACTGTTGGATCCTGGTGCTGGCTTCTCTTGACCCACTATAAGCCTCACACCTAATGCCATGCCTAGAGAAACTTTAAAAAAATGCCACTCTGAAAAGAAATGTTATGATTTTACAAAACAAATGATGAATGAAAGTTAAGTAGGTTAAGAGGCTGGATGTTGAAAAGACAAAAAAATGGCATGTGCATATTTTCAAAAGCAAACAAACATTTGTATGTGAAGGTTTTTAACCACTACAGTTGTTTTCTATGCATGGGTTACAGCATTCTTTTTTTCTGTTACATGCTCTAGTCTATCTTCTCTCTCAAGAGAATAGTTAAGATTAGGAGAGTGGCATGTAGCGGTTTAAAGAATCTGCAAAGAGAAGTAGTCTAGTGTGTAAGTGAATGTCAACACATTTAAACATGAGACACCTTAGCAACTTTTGTTAACCCAAGCAGATGTCAAATTGAGCTTTTAGGCTTATATTTCATAGTAGGATGGCAATAAATTATACAAAGCATATTTTTTCTACCCCATAAATTTCAGATATAATGGAGTTTCTCTTCAAAGTCTTAGGGCCCATTACAGACGGGCTCTTGAGGTGCCCCCATCACGTGCTAGGGGTTGGCCAGGGACCTAGCGTCCACACCGGCCTCACCCCTAGCACGTGACGGGGGCGTAATAATGGCGGCGCCCTATACATACAGGTGCCGCCATTATTATGTGCCGGATGCATAGCGTCCGCACGTCGCGTGGCACTTATGATGTCGTGAGTGCACCATTGGAGCCTCGTGGCGTCATAACAATGCCACGGGAAGAAGCACCATTTCGGGACTTCTTTTTTGCTCCGCGCGGGAGCCGCGCAGTTTGGCTGCTGCGGCTCCCTCACGGAGCAACCAGCAGCGCCGGCAGACCGCCGCTTTTAGGTGGTCTGTAATGCGCCTTACTCTCCCTAAAGTAGAATTGTTAATAAAGACAAATAAAAGGAAGTGGGGGAGGACAAACTTTTCAGTTCTACTTTCTTGACATTTGGATTTTTAGAGAAGATGTCTATTTCTTTCTGTCCTAAATATGAAAAAGTTTGCTGATTTCAAAAATAAAATTTTCAAAAATGAACTCAAATAAATTTCTCTTCCCATTGCATTATCCAGATTCACTAGCTGGATGATCCTTGGTTGCACTCTACCCAGTTCATGCAAGGTGGTGGTGAAGCAACTGGAGACTGAAGTTCTGAGATCTGGTGCACAACAATGGAGACAACGTCTGGAAACTGTTATGGATCCTCTGGAAGAAAATGACACTTTCATGCACTGGCTATCAGAAGAACCTCAGCTATTCCTTGCTCTCTTCCAGCCATGACATTGCTGAATGGAGGGGGGGGAAAAACAGGGAGTCCAGAAGTCTAGGAGTCCTACTGGGGGCAGGCAGGTATAATCCGCTGAGACTATTTGAAGACTTGGGGTGGATTAAGGATGGGTTTCTCATCAGGTCTTGGCCAGAATTCACCTCATCAAGATTTCCTGACACTTAGCATCTTTCTCCCCGTCACTGATATCCTCCCTAGTATCTTCAAATAATCTTTTCATCCCTAGCCACAAGGTTATCAATTGTCTGTCTTCTTTAATGTCCAGAGTTAGCCTTGCACATGCATGTTTGATCTTTAAGACCTGGTATGCATGTATCTGTGTGGATTTGCCCCCTTTTCAGTTGTCCAGCTTTATCGTTTTATTTGTTTTGCTTTGCATATACCCATTTTCTATGTGGGTGGTACCACTTTGCCTACAAAACAATGAGCACAGGATGGCTGAGTTCAACAATAGAAGGAGTGAACTCAACACATACACACACTTTACAAATCCATTTATGTGTAACATGCCTGCACTGTCCATCAGCATATTTATTTTGTTATCTCCCACCTGTCTTCCAATGAACTTAAAATGACATACATACTTCTCTTCCTTCCCACTTTATCGTTCTAACTGCTCTGTGAGGTAGGTCAATGTGAAAGAGAGAGTGCCAGGTCCAAGGATATATGGTGAATTTCAGGACTCTGGAAGGACATGAACCTGGACCTCTAAATGTCCCATCGAACAATTTTAGAAACAGGGTCCATTGATTTCAATGGAACTTACTTTGTGGGGAGGGGAGCTTAGGCTTGCACTCTGGCACTGTAACTGTGTCTGAACTCAATAATGTGCAATTCTCAATTAAGCATTGGGATAGCAAAGCTAAAACTTAGTCCTGAACAGACGGGCCAAAAGAGCAGCTTCCAGCTGTTTTGGGGCATAGCATGCAGATGATACATGCCCTCGACGTGGCTGAGAGCTGTTCTGAGGCTTCCTCAGGTGGCCTGAAGCCAACCCCAAGAGGAGCGGCAAAAAGCCACTCCTTGCTGGCAACCTGTTCAGGACCATGGCAGCAGCTGGCTTCAAGGCCACAGTGTCTATTCGCCGCAGTCCCAGGCCACTTCACCCCTTAGAAACATAGCTATGTTAGTCTGGAATATCAGCATGCAAAGGGATCCTGCAGCACCTTTGAAGCTCACTGTGCAAAAAAAGTTGTAGCATGAGCTTTTGTAGACTTGGTCTACTCTGAGGAGGTAGACCAAGTCTATGAAAGCTCATGCTACATACAACTTCTTTCACACAGTGAGTCTCAAAGGTGCTGTAAGGCCCCACTGTAAAACTATAACTTGTCATCGTTCAAAGGCACGACCTTGTAAACCTATTTGGAAGCTCATTTCTAGAAAGAGTTATGGTAGAAATCTATTCCACATCACTGCTTTCTTTATCAAAATGAATATTCTTAAAAACAACTAGTGTGTGCCATACATTCCCCATCCATCAACAGAGGCCCTGCTGGTGTGGTTCAGCCTAATTTTTAACATTTTATGCCCTTTCTTTATTGCTAACAAGCCTCAGTCATTGAACCACCCCTGCCTCTTTCATGAATGATCTTTAAAATAACTCAAGGTCTCTTCCAGTTCATATGACAGATTCCCAACCTCTTCCACATTCTAATTGGGGTGGACAAATCTAACATATGAGCTAATAATATGAATATTTTTTGTATGTTAGCAGAAAATGATAACAAGGATGAATGGGGTGGGGTTGGATTTTGCTTATGTTTCTTGTACAGGTTATAATCTGTTGAACTGAAATAAAGGCCTTAATATCATTAAAATCTAAAAACAGATAGACCTTAATTAATGAAGTATATGTGTTCTTGGGCATTGCTTCTTTAACAACAATTCTGGTACAAATAAAATGAAAAGAATAGGGATAATTTCCTACACTACACAAAAAAAGATCACTTCAATATATTTTCAGCAAACTTTTTATTCAAAACTGCACATATGAAATGAAATGATCAAGGCAGGAGGGTCCCATGTAAGTAAAAACATTTTTAACTTTCTGGAGAGCACTTGAAAGCTTTTTCCAACATACATTCTGGAGTGGTTTCTTTTCTTTTTACTATATTCTAGTTTTGTTATAGTCCCCATTTTGTTCACCAGACTTAATTAGCTATGCTTTCTTTTGTTTTTACCATGCTGGGGAGTCTGTTTTCCACTTTTCTCTCCGATTTGTTTCTCACACATGCTCAGTCTAGGTTTCTGGAAGCAGCTGCTTTTCATTTTTCTGTTGTAGGTAGACACATGCAGCTACAGAAGAATCAGATAGAGTAGAATCCCATTCATTTCCAGCTTAAGCTTTATTGTTTGTTGTTGTTGCTGTTTTACTGTAGATATGCTACAGCAATCCAACAATAAAAAGCACTGTTTCCCCAGCTCTTCTTCACCATCCATCTGGAGCTGGATGTCCAGAGGATAGTGACTAAAATGATGAAAGGTATGGAAACCATGCCCTATGAGGAGAGGCTTAGGGGGGTGGGTGTATTTGGAGTGGAGAAGAGAAGGTTAAGAGGTGACATGATAGCCATGTTTAAATATCTGGCGGGGTGTTATAGAATCATAGAATTGTAGAGTTGGAAGAGACCACAAGGACCATCCAGTCCAACCCCCTGCCATCAGGAAGTCTCAATCAAACCATCCCCAACAGATGCCCATGCAGCCTCTGTTTAAACCTCCAAAGAAAGAGACTCCACTACTCTCCAAGGCAGTGTGTTCCACTTTCAAACAGCTCTTACTGTCAGGAAGTTCCTCCTAATGTTTAGGTGGAATCTCTTTTCCTGTAGCTTGCATCCATTGTTCTGGGTCCTGTTCTTTGGAGCAGCAGAAAACAAATTTGCTCCCTCCTCAGTATGACATCCAAGGGCACCAAGGACTTGTCCAAGGTCACCCAGTGGGTTTCCATGGCTGAGTGGGGAATTGAACCCTGATCGGCAGAGTAGCAGTCCAGTGCTCTTTCTCATTAATAACTATGGCCATTTTGACCACAATCTGATTTTGCTTGCCACATCATCCTGACTTTCATCAGTGAATTGTTGGCCAGTATGGGATATTGTCCCACTAACTGCCATTCCAATTCACTGCTGTTAAAAAAACAGGGATGGGGCACCATCTTGTCTTTTGCCCCGGCAGCAAAACGTCTTGGCCTAGTCCCTATCATTACCATCCAAGAACCATAAGAATATAAAGAATAGGATAAGTCCACCAGCTTCTGCCCTGAGCTTACACTGCAGATGTGAACAGTGACATTTTATTATAATTAGCTGGAAAGCTTGCAGATTGTGGATGTTTTATGGAACCCATACGATGGAAACTATAAATGTAAAACTGTTACGGCAGCCATAATGCATTTTCTGCACTAAATTAAGTTGTGTCATAAGATATAAGCCATTAGTTAAAGAAATAACATTTAATGTTTGTTTTTAAAGCAAGAGGTACTAGGCTGAAAGGGGAGGGGGAAAGCCAGTGTTCCATTTATTTGCCTTGAACTGTATTGCATGATGGTTATGGCTGTGGATTGTTGCAAGCACAATGCAGTCATAGTTATCCATTCATCTATGGTTGGACTGAAAGGAAAACAAGAATCCAAATATGCCTGTCTGCATGTAGAGGGAAGAAGCCCTTCTCTCAGTTCTGACACCCATCTTTGGTGCAAAGATAAGAGAGGGTTTTCCCACTACAGAATCCAAACCCTGGAAGTTCCTACCAAGAGTGGCTAAGCTGGCTTCCCTCCCTAATATGTTTCTGATAGTAGATAAGGGCCATTTTAATCAGGTAACTTGGGTTACTGTGGAAGGAGCTTTAAACCAGAAGAAGCACATCCATACTGCACAGTTATAGCAGTCTGATAACACTTCAGTTAGTTGTCATGACTCCATCCTATGAAATCCGGTGATTTGTCAATCATGAAATACTTAAAACGCTCCCTTGTTCTTCCCAGAATCACAGTGTTAGAGGTCTATGGGAGAGGACTATAAGTACTTAATGGAACTTCAAATCCCAGGTACCCACAGAATGGAGCCTAATGGTTAAAGTTTTTAAATTTTTATAGTATTCCTTCCTTCCTTCCTGGAAGAACAGAAGCATAGCTTAAGTAGTCTCTTAAACCTCTCTTACCAGCAATGTATCCATTTTAGAACAGTCCCAGTTTAAAGACAATGCTGGTAACAGAACTTTCGCTACCATGCCAAATCACATCAATAATCCCTTGTCTAAATCATCACCATCATTATTGTCATTGCTGCTGATGCTGTTGTCATTCTCCCATTTTTCTTCTGAACCATGTCCTTCAACTTTTCCAATTGTCCTCTGTTGTCTCACTTTTTAATCTGCTTTTAAAACACCACAGGGTATATCAACCCTGCAAAAATAAAGCAGTTTGGCACCCCTTTAACTGTCATGTCTCCATCCTGTGGAATCCTGGGATCTGTAGTTTGGTGAGGCACCAGAGCTCTCTGATGAACCAGGCTGACTGTGGAGTTTATCACAGAGGGAAAAACTGGAAGTTTAAAATGGTGAGAACCCATTATTAACTCACAATTACACAAATGGTTTTCACACATAAAGAGATATTATCCAGTTCAAAATCTGAGATCAATCTGCACTTGTGTGCAAATGCACAAATGGTTTCCACATGATGGGACCAAATGTGCCTCCATCCCAAAGGAAAGGCTGCATCAGTTTGCTTTTGCCTGAGCCGGCGGGGGGGGGGGGGGGGGGCAAGATTTGACCCCTTCTCCTCCTCTCACCTCTGCTGAATTAATGGGGCAGAAACTATTTTTGACAGTTGAAGTAAAGTGAGGACAAAAGGGAACAGTGAAAAAGAGAGACACTGCAGAAATTGCCACACTGCATAAATAAAGCAGTTTCACACCACTTTAACTGTCATGGCTCCATCCTGCAGAATCCTGCTGTTCGTACTTTGGTGGAAGGAGTGGAATCTTGCTTTCCGCTCTAGGCTCAGGCAAAAGCAAACTGATGCAGCCTTTCCTTCTGTGTTTTTCCTCACTAATAACTTTTGCCATCTTGACTACAATCTGAAGTTACTTGACCACATATGTCCTGGTTTTGATTTGTGAAATAACTGGAGGGTATGCTAACTTACACCCTTTTATCCTGAACATAACCCTGTAATGTACTTCAGGATGGGAGAAAATGACTGCCCTAAGGTTGTTTAGTGAGTTTGCATAGTAAGATCTCATAAATTCCAGTATAGCAATGTAACCACTGCACTATACTACAGAGAGAAACACATATTCAAATCAATGCAGCGCCTTTGTTATTGTGGGGTTATTTTAAACAAATGAAATAAATCTCCCCCCTGCTGCACCAGAAAAGCCATGTGATTTTAGAGCATTCAGTTCAGACTTTTGCAGGGAAAAACAGGGTTTTTTTCCCTCCTATCTTTCATGCCCTGCCCTTGATAGTTTATGAAAGAGCAGGACAGAATTAATTTGATCTAAATGGTAGCAATAAAACTCACTGCTAGCTCTGAAGTCTGCAAGATCTTTTATTTCCTTGCTTTATCCTCCTTTTCAATGACTGTTCTCCTCTTTGGTCTCCCCCTGTCCTACACACGCATACAGACACACACTTTGTCTGCCTTTTGACCACACAAATAAAGAAGCAGCAGTTCAGTAGATGGATCTTCAGGCCCAAAACTCTAGAGTAAATTCCATAATCAACTAGGCTGAATGATGCTTTTAGCACGCCAAGGTTGATACTAACTATAATTCACATCCTCTGGGAACCTTGCTCTGTAATAAAGCTTGAATGTCAGACATCTCGGCCAAGAACTAACATACCTGTTTGAACAAGTGCTGTGCCAATGGAAACACATCAGGAACCAAAAACATTTAGGCTACTGTACAGTCATAAATGGATGCTTTCTAACCCAATGAAGAATAATTGCCTATACATAAGCACACCAGGGTGTTCAATGTTAATAAAGCCTTAAACCACTCCTAGCTGGCATAGTCAGAATACTGGTACTGTATATAAATAGAAGAAGAAATTTATCAAGCCCCAAACTCTTCCCACCCACATTCTTTTAATGCAAAGGTAGGGGATACACATGGGCCTCCAAATGTTGCTGGACTGCAATCCTCATCAGCCCTAGCCAGCAGGGGATGATGGAAGTTGTAGTCCAACATCATCTATGGGACTACATTACTATGCCTTCCAGCATTTTATGAGAGGCCAAGCAACATTGGAATGTGGTCAAGATGGCAAGGCTTATTATCTACTCCCCTGTTAGCGTAGATAAAGGTGGAATCTTGTTTTCTACATGAGACTGTTGTAGTGTGTCCTCTCTTTGTCATGTTTAAGATTTAGCAATGAAGTCCTGTTTTTTGGAACTAACAAAGAGCCATGTATTTTAGGGATGGAAAGAAATGGTTGAAAAACATGGGTTTTGAGTGAAGAGAAATCTGATGAGAAAAATCCTGGATTGACAAGGATCTTCACTGTTAAAAATATATTTTGCACAAAATTTGCACCTGATTGTTTTCTTTTTCTACAGAAAACAGCATTTTCTGTGAAGAATAGAGCATTTTATGTTTCTGTTTCTCTTATTATATTTAGTGACAGCTGAGGCTTCCACCCCAAAGATGGACAAAACGATTAATTTTAATTAAGTCTAAATAAATAAATAAATGCTGAAAGGTGGTTGATAAGTGCCTTAATAGCATATGATACCACCCTGAACCTTTGCATATTTCCATGCCTCTCCACCAACAATAGCCAACTAAATGGATTGGGAGATGTAGAAGTACACCATGCTGTGATGTCAGGAAACAGGATCAATGATTTTATAGGTGAGTCATGTCATGAGAAGACTCAAAATGAACATGCTGGACATGCTGTTTTGGTGACAACCCCAATTATATTTCACATGTAAATCCCACTCTTAGTAATCACCAAATCAGGGGCCATACCTCCAGTTTAAAGGTAGATAGATAGTAGATCGATGGTGGAGATTTTAAGCTGCTATAATTGCAAAGTGTCCTTATTTAATAAAAGCAGCAAATTCCAAATAGTGCATTCAGTAACCCTAAACAAAGCTCTTCATGTTTCAAATGATGGTTTTGGAGGCAGACTTCCCTTGCTGCTTAAACACTTCAGCCATTTCGAAAACTCCTCTTCCACTGATGTTGGCAAACGGTAGTGTGCACAATGGGGTTTAATCGTGTATTGTTCTCTGAGTACCAACCCTTTACAAATCACATGACATAAAAAGAAAAATAAGTAACACTGTAAAGACGGTAATGAGAACTGTTGAGGCAAAGTGCCTCTTAAAGAAATCCTAATAAATTCCAGAATTTCTAGTCTTCTGGCAAGCTTTCCATTTAGAATAAAATCAATGATCAATGGTTGCAAACAGCCAGGCACCAAGGCTTACTTGCCTCCGGAGCAGGGGAGGGGAAAAAACCTCATAGACGAAAGATGACATTTAAAGGAAAAAAGCTGACATTGACTCCATCACTGTCATTGCTTCTGCCATAAAGCAGCTTCAAATATTAAAACATTTTTCATCTGTGCTGCGTTATTGGCACCAGAAATTGTTTTCTCTCTGTCTGATACTCACTTGAACTGCAGCAAAGCTCCCTAGAGACTCCAGATTGTTACCAAGCCCTCATAACATATTGGCAGTTGAGGCGGTGGTGTCCGTGTACACTTGCCACTCACAAAAGAGCTTTCCCCCTCCCTCCTCACCCTCCTTGGAGGAAAATGAAAATTTTCAGCTGATATCAGACTCATCTTTAGACATGCAGATGTGAAAAGCCAGGGAGTGACACCCTTTCAGATGCCTTGTTATGGGGAGAGTTTTTGAGACGGAGCTGTGGTTCTCAATGGGAAAAGCCAGGGGTCCTTACACACTACAGAATTATAATGCTGCAATTCTATGTTAACCAACATGGTTCTATCCTATGGGATCCTGGGATTTGCAGTTTAAGGAAGGACACTTAGACTTTTCAATCAGAGAGCTCTATTGCTTTACTTAACTATAAACTCACTGTTCCACAGAATACACCAATAATAATAATAATAATAATAATAATAATAATTTATACCCCGCTCTTCAGCCAAAAGGCTCTCAAAGCAGCTTACAAATTGTTAATTAGACATTTCCCTGCCCTCAGGCTTACAATCTAAAGAGACAAGACACAAAACAAGAAGGGAATGGCAGTGGATTCCTCATGCATTTGAGGACTCCAATTTTGGACCTGAATTTTCAGGTCCTGTGATAATCCTTACCTGGCAACCTTACCTATGAGAGCTGTGTCAGTCAACTATGAGGAGGTGATGAAATACAGAAATGGAAAGCCTATCTTCATCTAACCCTTCAGAACAGAGGTGGGTAACTTGGTGTGGTGGTGTGGACCAGAGGCCAACTTTGCCCCAAACTCTTCCCACAGACCAACCCTCCACCAAGAAGCCCAAACACCACTGTTTGCTTCTACAGCCCATCTCAAAATGGTGACGGGAAGCTGCCAGTTTGTTTCTGGGCACAATTCAAAGTGCTGGTTGTGACCTATAAAGCTGTATATGGCTCAGGTCCAGGCTATTTGGCAGACTGTATCTCCCTGTACGAACCGACCTAGGCTCTGAGATCCTCAGGAGAGGCCCTTCTCTCCATCCCACCACCATCACAAGCATGGTTGGTGGGAACACAAAAGAGGGCCTTCTCGGTGGCTGGTCCTAGACTGTGGAACTCCCTGCCCAAGGAGATCAGAATGGCTCCCTCTTTGCTGGCCTTCTCCTTGCAGGCTAAGACCTACCTGTTTAGACAGGCATTTAAAAAAGAATGTTTGTAAAGCACAAAAAGCTTGGGATGTATGTTTCATTTTAAAGTGTTCTAAACAGTTTTATCTTTTAAAAATGTATTTTATTATTTTAACAGTCATCTATTTTAATATTGTAATAATTTAATTCTTTTTTAAGGCATCTCTTTTTTATGTTTTTAATTTTATTGTTCTTATAATATTGTTGAGCTGCTCTGAGTCCCGATTCTGGGGAAAGAGTAGGATACAAATAAATAAATGTAACAATAACAAGAACAAGAACTTTGTGTTACTTCTTGGTGCCATTTTGGGAGAGACTGACTAGGGATATTGAAGTATTTAGGGTAGTATGGGTTTCTGGGGGTGCTTTTGGGAGTGGAGTGGCAATATTTTCATGTTTTCACACATTTACAGGGCTTTCTATGTGGTTCTGATGCAAAAGTTGTCCAAAAATTGCACCATTAAAAAAGAGGGCCTCTGGAGGTCTTTGTTTTCTTTTCTTTCCACTTTGCAGTTTCTGTACATTTAAATATATTTTAATGCATTATTTATATATTTTACTTTCTCCTATTGACTAAAGCTTGTTCATGTTGTATGCTTAATTTGTTGTTGTTGCTTTGTGCCTGCAAGTCATGGTGACCCTAAGGAGACCCTATCATGGGATTTGCTGGGGCTCAGCTGAAGGGCCACAAGAGAGTGTGTGACCCAGTGGGTTTCCATAACTGAACAGGAAATTAAACCCTGATCTCCAGAGTTATGGTCTAGCACTAAGGCCACACTACAACATGCTGACTCTCATGCTTACTTACACATTCACATTATAAAATGCATGTCTTGCTTTCTGTGGGCTTTATTTTTCCGAAATATTCAAGAAGCCATTCCTAAAGTGTGAGTTCTCAAGATATAGTGTATTTCTTACTGTGGTGGGTCTTAAGAGGTCTGAAAAGAACACTTTTGTGGACACTGAATCCAACAAAATTCTTTCCCATCCCAAATCTCTCTCTCTCCTCCTCCTGTTTCTTTCTCTCTTTCGTTGCCCGTATGCATGCATATAATTCATATAGCTCTAATTTCCCTTAAAACCAGATTTAACAAAAAGTAAAAGATTACCTTTGACAATCCAATGCCAAATCAAACAGAAAGGGCTTATAAAAGTTCTGAGAAAAGCATTGCTATTCTGGTTTCAAGTCCCCAGAGGAAAGAGAGTTTTATGGTTGTGGGATAACCACTGAGAATGCCTAGTTAAATGCTCCTTCTGTCTGGATTTGGTATGCAGATGGGATGATCAACAGGGAATTCTCAGTCAAACTGATGGGCTCAGTGTGACAGATGGGGCGAGCCTGATTTGTAAGGGTGTTTTAGGTGTGAACCATTTAGGACTTTATAGGTCAGATCTGGAATCGTGAAATTATGTTGCTGAATTTATCCCAGCAGCAGGTTATCAAATATTTTAGATATCTCCAGAACCAGCAAGGGTATCACTTGGAAAGGAAAGTGAGGGACCCCTACTTAGACCATTTTACATCATGCATGATGATTTCTTAGGACCACCTATATATCCAGCCGATAATGCTCAGAATGATTCTTGTTCTGAAGCATGGATGTGGAGTATGTGACTCACAAATGTGGGTAGAATGCATTGCCCCTCATCCTTTATTGTTGACTGTGCTGGTTAGAGCTTATAGGAAGTTTTGATCCAACAACATCTGAAGGGCCACATGTGCCGTATCCTTATTCTAAAGCAATAGTGGAAATAGTGCAGAATGAAGGTGGCATGCAGCCCCTGGACCTTTCTTTTGTGGCCCCTGAAGCACCCACAAGGAGGGCTGCCAGAGTGAAAGCTGAAGATGGTTTCTGTACCTCTCATGGTTGTGTCAGAGAAGGCATTTCAGCAAATGTTTCTTGCTACTCATAGAATCATAGAGTTGGAAGAGACCACAAAGGCCATTTAGTCCAACCCCCTGCCACACAGGAACTCTCAATCACAGCATACCTGACAGATGGCCATCCAGCCTCTGTTTAAGGAACTCCAAGGAAGGAGACTCCACCACACTCCAAGGGAATATGTTCCACTTTCGAACAGCCCTTACTGTCAGGAATTTCCTCCAAATGTTGAGGTGGAATCTCTTTTCATGGAGCTTGCATCCATTATTCTGGATCATATTCTCTGGAGCAGCAGAAAACAAGCTTGCTCCCTCCTCAATATGACATCCCTTCAAATATTTAAACAGGGCTATCATATCACCTTTTAACCTTCTCTTCTCCAGGCTAAACATCCCAAGCTCCCTAAATCGTTCTTCATAGGGCATGGTTTGCAGACCCTTCACCAATTTAGTCGCCCTCCTCTGGACACTTTCCAGTTTCTCAACATTGAGGAATCTGTAAATTGTCCAGCACGACGTATGACAGACATTGTGCCAGTAGTCTGGTTACTGCTACAAGGAAAGCCATGTGGCACCTGAAATATGTTCTCAAATATTGTGTTCCAGTAGCAGGACAGAGGTGGCCTTAGGTATAGTAGTGTCTTTATTTGTTAAAGAGATCACAGGAATTGGTTTCTCTATTATCTGCAACTAATTCTGCCTTTCACTAGAACCACGTGGGAGTAGTAGGATTTGAAACACAGAGAGAGAGTATAAGAAAAGAGGGGAACATTCAAAAGTGCATAGTCCTTTAAAACTGACCAGCATGAGCTGGTATAGTTTTGGAAGTAGCAGAGCTTCCCTGATCCTCATACACTCCTGCCTCACTTCAAACTGCATCATGTCTTCCATTTTGCTAAAACTGATCTGGCCTCCACGTTCAGTCTATATTGTTATCCAAAAGTGTGCGTCTTTGCATGCATGTGGCACGTGGATGGGTTTGGGGTGGGTGGGTGCAACCACTTGCAAATACACACATATATTCAATAGCATGTAACAATTTAGTGGATCAAGGCTAGATACATTTGGATTATCAAGGCAGAGAGGAAGAGAGAGAGAAGCAAAGTAACTGGTGTTGGGGAGGGAGGAGGGAAGACCCCACAGAGAGACAAAGCAAAAGCCTCTGTACAGCCATCTGCCACAGCGTCATGTGACTATCTGGAAACTGACAGCCACTCCTTTAGCAGGGCCCAAGCACGTCAGATGAATCAATCAATCAAAAAAATTCTTATGAAACTTAATCACGGAGGGTCGTGTTAGGGAGTGGGGAACAGATTAAATTACCACGGTATTAGATACGGGAAATGATTTCTGTCAAAACCATCTTTACTGCAATTATAATATGTTAATTATGTATTTCATTAAGTAAGTGGATTAGAGCCTGCACAGATGAAATCACGCTGAAGGCTCTGAATCATTTGCTGAGCAGTGTGGGAGGACTGGGGTGAACAGAACTCTGTTAATTTTGAAAACTTTCGCATGCTAAACATGTTCTTTCTCTCTATCACCCCCCCCCCATACACACTCCATCCTCATGTTCCTCCTCCCCTGTTTCCAATGTCAAATACAGATATCTTCTAGATCACTAGGTAGAAATATCCATAGGCATAATTTGTTTCAGTGCTTGTGATTGCCCCATGCTTATTATGCTCAAAAGCTTGCCAGAAACATTCTAAATGTGTTTGTAGATCTACATGTTTGAATGCAGCAGTCATTGGCAGTAAGGAATTTGAACAGAATGTGATGCAATTAGGAGGAACATCGGCTTTCTGGGTTGCCTTTTTTTTTTTAAAGGATGAGAACATAAGGTTGTACCAGCAGAGTATTGCTTCTATTCCTGATGATGTTCAGACATGAATGCTATTGCATTTGGGGGCTAAATGGCACAGCATATGCAGTGTGGGATATAATAGTTATGGTAATAAACTGGGACTGGGAAAGTCAATGTGGGGCAATGGTTATGGTAATGGCCTGGGACCTGGATGATCCTGATTCAAGTCCATACTCATTCATGAAACTCAATGGGTGACCTTAGGACCCTCAACTTGACTTACCTCAAAAGGCTGCTGTTTAACGTGAAGTCGAAGGCTTTCATGGCCAGCATCCATAGTCTTCTGTGGGGTTTTTTGGCTATGTGGCCATGTTCTAGAAGAGTTTATTCCTGAACTTTCGCCAGCATCTGTGGCTGGCGTCTCTATAGATATGTAATAAATATGTGCAACACAGATATCTTTGAATCTGAACCAAAGTACCAATCCTAGGGTTTCAGGTATGTAGCTGATATAAATTCTCACTCTCCGCCAAACCTGTTCTCCAGCCCTGTTTCTGATCCTTTGCTTGTTTGTTTCTACTATCTCAGTCCTTGATTTTCAAAAGGGCCTGACACTGATGTTCAAAAGAAAATCCATACCATTCAAACACAGAATAAAGTGGGTGCCTTTGCAAGCTCTTCCAATATTACTTAAGTCAAATGTTCTGGGAAAAATCCTTATTAGATTTCCCCCCCAAAAAAAGCCAGTCCAGCAGAATAGTGTGTTTGTTTGTTTGTTTGAAAAAGAGAAAAAGAAATGGGTGCGGTGGAATAACATTGATTTCATTGCCATTATTGTATGATAGAATCACAGTCCATTGCCAGTGCTGGTGTTTACTAAAAAGTGTCCAACAAAAGCATTGACATAGATGCTCATTGTCTTTTGTAAGCCTTCTTTAAAATAAAAAAGAAAGAAGGCAGAGATCCATAAGAAATGGCTGATTAGTCAAGTAAAACCATAGCCCTGCTGCAAGCCACTCATTTGCTTTCATTTGCATAAATGACACATACTGACACAAGACCGTCAGCTGATGTGACTCCATTGACTTCAACAGCACTGTGCTAATTTACACAGCTGGAAACCTGAACTCGGCCAATTCTGTTTTTTTCAACTGAGTCTTCAAATCCCCAAGCCTCTCCACTGTGAAGCAGGTCAAGACTTCTATGAAGTAATTGTGAGGCTTCGTGCTACAATATATGGTAATAGCAGCTAGAGAATCCTGGGAGTTGTAGTCTAAAATCACTTTCCCATGTTCTGATGTAATCCTGTATAAAGCAACTGCTTCATTCATAAAGGAACACAGATGTTCCTGATACACTTATATAGCAAACATATATTTTGTGGAAAAGTAGTAAGACTGGGACTGTAGACCCCAACCATATTTAGTAGCCAGCATGGTTTAGTGGTTTGAGTGCTGGATTACAACTCTGGAGATCAGGGTTTGACTCCCTGTTTGAGTATAAAACCCCACTTGGTGGCCTTGGGCAAGTCACACTCTCTCAGCCTATGAGGAGGCCAACGGCAACCCCCCTTTAAAGAAATTGGCAAAGAAAACCCCATGGTAGGTTTGCCTTAGGGTTGCCATAAGTCATAAATTAGTTGGAGTCACACAAAAATAAATAGGATGGATATGACAAAGGTCCATGCTTGTCTATGTGCATCTGTATGTACATTGGGTTTTCCATGTAACCAAGAATTTTGTGCAATCCAGAGTTTCAAATCATGTAGAGAAATCTGTACACAAAGAACTCCATACAGGAAGAGTATCTTTCAAACTGAATATGCAGATATTAGGAACACAGCCTGTCGTGGTTATGTGTTTTCCAGTCAACTCCAATCTATGACAACCATATCATAGGGCTTTCTTGGCCAGATTTATTCTGCAAATGTTTCCCGTTGACTTCTTCTGAGAGAGTGTGACTTGCCAAGTGCACTTCCATCACCAAGCAGGGATCTGAACCCTAGTCTCCTAAAGTCCTAGGTGTTAACACTCAACCCATTAAACCATTCTGGCTCTCACACAGAAGGAGGAAATGTCAGATCCCTTCATCAGGCTTTCCCTGTATGATATAAACATTATGCAGAGCACGGTATGTCTGGGGATGATTCCTCCGGGCTGATCCAAGACATTGTACTGCCTGAGGGGAAAAATAAGATGGATTCCCACCCCCATTCTTTTTTATACAAAAGCGAACTGGGCTGGCAGGCAGTAAAATAATATCCTCCACATCACTCAAGTCAGAAGAATACTTTAAAGCCCAAGAAGACACTGTGATATGTGTAGCTCTGTCCTCCAACACAAGCTGTGACATTCAACATTGCTACTGCTTCCTTTGGCATGCACTGGCTGAGGCAGTTGCATCACTGTGCCTAATAGGAGGGCCAGTCCTGGAACTGGCGTTGGTGTAAATACAACCCTTGCTTTTGGAGCAATCTATAACATAGCTCACCCAATTCTACAAATGAGTTTTGCATGCTTCTTTCATGGCAATTAAATTTAGATTTAAGCTTTACAGCCATATCTTATTATACCTGATTTCTTGATGTATTTATTTCCTTATTAATAACATGCAAAACATTGATTGAGGTCCTGGTAACTGTCACCCAGAGGACAGTTTCTTCAGCCACTCTCAGACTGTGGAACATTGTGCCGGAAGAGATTTGACAGCTGGATATACTCTATGAGATAAAAGCAACACTAAAGACCAGTCTCTTCAGGCAGGCCTATACAGATAATTTTTAAATTATGAATGCTAAGGCCTATATGCCTGGTTTTATATGCTCTTTTAATATGTGTTGGCTTTCTAAGTTCTTTTTACTGTTATTAGATAAATTATTATTGTTCTCCACCTGATCATAAGGAGAGGCAGGTAAGAAACAATAACAACAACAAAAGCATTGACAGAGCTCTATCACCATAGATACTTTTGATTATGCTACCCCCAAAAAAACCAATGTCTTAATCCAGTTAGCACTGAAACTGAAGGTTTTCTGAGGTGTTGCAGATTAGGACATGAAGAAGTTATGACTGCAGTGATCTCCTAATCATAGGATGCATTGAGATGGGCAGCTGTGGAGCACCCCAGCTGAAGGATTTCTAAGGTACTGCAAATCAAGCTGCTGGGAAATAATGACTACAATATTGTCCAGGTTTTGGGACACACTGAGATGGGCATCTCTGGCATGACCACAAGTGGTCTCCCCAGCTGCCCATCTCAATCCATAACTAGGAGAGCACTACAGTCATAACTTCCCCATGTCCTGATCCTCAGCACTTCAGAAAAACTTCAGTTGGGGTACTGACTGGCTTAAGAGGTAGATTTGGCAGGTACATTTGATCATTAAAAACCAGCAATATGAGTCCCAAATGGTACAAGACCATAAGTCTGACTTTATAAATACTGAACCGGAGGCCAACCTATCATTTATAAACAACTCCATGTCTGCATTTCCTTTACAACACTCAAGTGAATAAAGAATTTCTGGATTTGATAGGAAGGCATTTATTATTTGTCTACTTTTACACATATAAGATTGGTTAGATGATTGTATAGTCCAAGAGTTTTCACGCTCATTTCTTAAGTAGTGTTTTTCACTTTCTTTCTAGCATTTAGCAAACAAAATCCTGTCTGCCGCAATCATATAAGTCACAGTCTCTCTATGACTACTAATAATATTTCTCCTGTAAATTTAGCGTATTTATTTATAGAATTTATTTCTTACCTTTCACGGCAAACAGCTTCAAGGCAGCTTAAAACAACAGTAAAAATAATTCCCATAAAAATAAAACACTGAAATGTAGTAAAAGCACAAAATAAAAGGAGGAGACCAGCACATAAACAAGTGTCTAAAAACAATTAGGCTGCATTTTAAGTATCATGAAAGGCAGGGGGAAACAGGTCAAGACCCTGTTTTGTCCCTCAAAGATGGGAAAGATTGTACCTGAAGAGTAGTTCATAATTTGGGTTTTTCTCTGCTAGTTTCTCATTTGGAATGTAATTCTTCACTAATTTCATTCTCAGAGGAAGTAAAGAGTAATTTTTCCTGCTGCAAGAAAGTCTTTGAAAACCAGACAGTTTTCAAAGCCTATACACAGTTTGCACAAAATTTGCATGTGGTTGTATTGTACAGAAAACAGAAGGGCTTTTTTGTGTATGCAAAACAATCGTGTTCATTTTTATTTTATTTTTTTTACACAGAATAAGTCTTGAACTGCAAAAATTATCATCAGTCCAATGTTCTTCTCATCAGGATTTATCAGCACTTGAAAAATATGTTGTTGGTATTTTTTTTTTACCATTTTCTGAATAGTGTATACTTTCTCTACTAAGTTATGACAGTTTCATATTATTTTAACTGCCAAGGTTCCATCTTATGAAATCTTGGGGTGTATAGTTTGGTGAGGGACTGAGAGTTCTTTGCTGTAGTATTTGACGACATGCAAAGCAGCACCTGACTACAGATAATTAAGTATTTCCCAGGATTCCATCATGTGGAAACATGACCGTTATAGTGGCATGAATCTATCATACAGTAAATGTATAGGGTTAATACGCCCTTTTTCTTAGATGGACCACCCAAAGAAAGCCATCTCAGGAAGACCTTAAGTAGGTAGGTAAGTCCATGTGGATATCTGCAAGAATGTCTCTCCTTACACCAGGTTGCCCATGACTACTCTACAAGAAGAGAAGACTTTTCTCCAAGTGCATCAAGTACATTATGTGTCAACCAATGACATAACTTTCTTGGTATTGGCCTTATGGGATACCATCTGCACAGGCACTACACTTTTGTTGCTGCATGCTCAAAACGTGTTGCTTCCTGGGTATTTTGACTCTTTGACTTTTCTGTGTAGCATTTACTATCTTAGGCCTGTTACAGACTGCCAAAATAAAGCTGCTTCAGGTCTCTTTGGAGGTATGCTATTTAAATGATGCATGGGTCCTAAGAGTCCAGAGGTTGCACCAAAGCCACACTCCATTCCTAAGCACTGAAGTGCAGCTTTGGTGCAGCTTCCAGATTCTTAGGCTGCATGCAACATTTAAACAGCATACCTCCAAAGAGACCCAAAGCAGCTTTATTTTGGTTTGTTTTCAGAATCTTGATATCTTTTTATTATT
This sequence comes from Sceloporus undulatus, assembly GCF_019175285.1. NCBI lineage: Eukaryota > Metazoa > Chordata > Lepidosauria > Squamata > Phrynosomatidae > Sceloporus > Sceloporus undulatus. Next base: position 10,892,028 of record NC_056529.1, on the reverse strand, counting down.
ATTATTATTTAAAAAAAATTATGATGTATTATTTCAGTCATGTTTAGTACCCTCAAGTAGGAATGTTGGTTCAAAGTTGTTTAAAAATAAATGGATAAATAAATTCATATCAAAGGGCACCATTTTTAAATATTAGAGAGCAGAATTTTGATGAACTGTAATTGTAAACAACTTCTGAAAGGGAAATGTAGTTCCATAAACACATCAAAATATAAGCTGCTATATATTAATATGCAGATATTAATTGAGAATTTTCAAAATCCTAATCCAAAAGGAAAAGAAAAATCCTGTCAGTTTCCACTGACAAAAGTGGCTCAGATGTTTGGTCTGCACAGGAACTAGTAAATTTACAATTAAATGGCATTTCACACTGTATTTAGGTGCATCTCCATTGACAGTACATTGCCTTCAACAATTACAACATTCAGTGAGTTAATCAAGTAGTGGAAACTTAATTGCTTCCATTTTAATCAATTATTTTATTTACTCCTCCAGGATATACACATCTCCTAGACTTATGAGTTTCTTCAAATGCTTCAATGGTGGAGTAGATGTATGTGCAAAGGAATGCTCTCTGAACTATCATTAAGGAGGCTGGCAGGTGCTATGAAGATAGCATTTTCAGTGTTTACCTACATCTCTGAAGCTCCCATCCCAATAACATTATTTTAACCCATCTTGTGTTTTTTAAAGACAGCTTGGAAAAACTATGTTTTAGAACTTCCAGAATCTCCTAGCTGAGATTTGTCCAATAAGTAAATATTTCAAGCTTTGGTTGCTCAATGGTCCCTAGAAACTTTTTATTCCACGAATTTTATTCTTGATTCCTAATGCTAGTCCCCTGCATTATTTTATGCTATTTTTATGGAATTTATAGTTATTGCACTGCATTGTAGCAAAGGTTATCCTCCAGTTTGTTTCACCTATCTTTCTCTCTGTGTCCTCTTTTTTGAAGGGTCACGGTGCTATATTACGTCATTGAAATGACACTTTTGCATTTTAACACTTGGATATTTTTTTTTATTCAAAGAGGAGAAAAATTGCCGTCGAAGCCATAGAACCAATGAACCATATCCCAATGCAATCCCCCAAAATTGCTAAAAAGAACCTACAAAAGAATTGAACATATACACAAAGGTGATAACTAGCAAAACCCAAGGAGTATATTGTGAGATCTCAAGTTTCTTTAGACCAATCTTAAAGAGCCTATTGTGGCATGTTATTCACTGTAATCCATTGTTGTTGTTTCCACTGCTGTTACGAATATTCTTAGCTAACGCTGCATGTACATGACATTTTTTACCTATCCACCTATATCTTTCCCATTGAAATGAACTGTAGTGGCTGGAGACACTACTGGCTGCCTTCTGCATCAGCCCAATGGGTCTACAGTGTGTATGTGTGTGTTTCTGCAGTGCTGCACTTGCATTTTATGCAAGTCATTTTGATTGAAAAGGGTTGAAATAATGAAACATCCTAGTAACTGTTGTTCTCTGGGCCTCTGGTAAATTAAATGACTCATTTCAGAGGTTTATCCTGGAGAGCCAAATTAATGCATAAATAAAAAATAAATGTGTCAGTCTCTAATTACAACAAGAATTGGGTATCTTGTCATGGGGTGGTAAGACCTTGTGCTAAATAAGCTCGAGTCCACGGGAGACTAGCACAGACATGGAAAATAAAAAGGCCAGGCACCGTCAGAGAAGGATAAATCCTCCTCTGGTATCTGGCAGACCTTTTTGTTACAGTTACTGCATCTAAGGTAGAGTTTTGGAATGGAATGCCTCCTGAATATACGAGGAGGATGTGGATTTTTTCTTTTAATAAAGGCTCCCCCTCCCTACATTACGACGGGTAGAAAAGAAGAACCTACGCTATACAGACATACATCAACTTCCTTCCAATTATTCAGTTTATCAGTAATAATAATCACAAAGGGTTTTTTTCCCCCTCCCCTTAAGAGAAGGAAAAGATCTGAGGCTACATAACACAAGGCTTGGAGTGAATTCTGGTTTAAATGACTGGAAAAGGTTGGCTGATTTGATGAAAACCCAATCAGACTCTCTGGGGAGATATTACTTTCCTCATTATTCCACTGATTGGCCTTATTTCATCTGAAGAATGCGGCACATTCTTTACGGTGCTGGCAAACCTCTTTAACAATATCCTAGGAAAGAAAGGGAGGGGGGAAATCTATCACCTCCTTAATCGAAACAACAAGGATATTAACAAGAGTCATCTTCTCAAAATCACTGGTTTGATCCTAAGGGAGCTGTTGCCAAAAAGAAAAAAGTGCCCTCTTTTCTATTTTTCTCTTTCTACCAAATGCTGAAGTAAACCTTTTTTTAAAACAAATCCTTGAAGAGAGGGCATTGCTGAGATCCAGAGAACAGCTTTAAGCTTCAGATAAATTCAATGTAAAAAAGGAACAAAGCAACAACCTCCGGTCTCAGCTCCACCCTCCATGGTTGTTTTTTGGAAAAGAGGGTGGGCGATTAAGATAACACTGGCTTTGTCAATTTGCAGCAAACTAATCTTAACTAATATTGACATAATTTCGGAGGGGAGTTTGTTCTTCCGATATATTTAAAAAAATGTTATGCTTACATAGCTAAACAGGGGCCTGGCACTGAGCAAAGCAATTTCAAGTGCAGTACAAAACATACTTGTGAAATTCACTCTGCGAACAGTGTTATCAATGGCCTAAAGCTGGCAATAACTGTTAATTAAGTGTATTTTTCATTATTCTTCAGCAAAGAGGCAAGATTTAATGATGTAAGTTAACAATGGATAGTAATTTAGAGTAGTGACAATACTTTAATTATTCACACAAAGGCAGAGAGAGAGAAAAGTTAACTTCATAACTTATTTCTTTGTACGAACAAGTTCATTTACAATATTTTGAGCAGTGGATACAATTGTCTTCCATGGTATCTTGTCACAACCGATTTCGTAGATGTATAGATGCCAGTTTGCTACTAAAGCCACTCTCTTGAAACTACTAAAGGGTTAGAATCATCCAAGCCATAGTATCCACCATCATCATGTACAGATGTGAAAACTGGACACTGAAAAAACAAGGTAAGAAGAATGTCAACTCATTTGACATGTAGTTCTGGAGAAAAGAGCTGAGGATACCACAGATGCTTTTAATACCCTTGGATGTAGTTCATCTGGTCCTTAACCATAATCTAAGTTTATACTTCAACTATGGAGGCAGAAGGAGAACTTTAAAAAGTCTATACTGAAGTCCAGGAGGAAACTCATCACACATCCAAATAGGACCTCTTGTTAGTTTTAAGAAATTAGAATGCAAAAGTAAGAAACAGAGCAGAATCAAAGATTGTAGGAAAATTTGACCTAGTATCAAGAAGCGAAGCAGGAGACCAAATGACTGACTAAATTTTGCAAGCATGTTTATTGCAAAAAATTATTCTTCAAGCAATCAAAAAGGCAATTATATAAATGGACATCACCTGATATAGAAATCAAATTGAATACATAACTGGAATCAGAAGATGGAGAAACTCCATCCACTCTGCAAAAACAAAGCCAGGAGCAAATTGTGTCACAGACCATGAACTAATAATATCAAAAATTAGACTAATTCTAAAAAAGAACACTAAACCATCCATCATAATGAAATAAAACCTGAAGAACATCCCATAAAGATAATGTTTTTTAAAAGGAGTGGCTTGCACTATTAAGCCTAATTGACCAAGATCCAGAAGAATTCTGAAGTGAAATGAACCAGTAGCCAGCAAAACTGCTTAAACAGGGGTCATAGGGGCTGTGCACACTGGCCATAAAGGCCAGCCTGAGAGCAGAGTCCAGACATGGCTTCCACATGATGCACACCCCATGTCCGTCCTCAGGGTGGTGTGATGCCGCACGCAGCTCCACACAGAGCATAGTGTCATGGTGTCTCTTCTGGCACTGCGTCCACACAATGCAATGCCAAAGGAGCACCTTAAACCTGCAGTGCCATAGCTATCACACCCTTTTTGCAGCTTCTTTTTGCACCCTGGAAAGGCCAGATTGGGGGTGCAGTGTGCAGTTGCTGCAGCCCCAAACCAGGGCAGCTGAAGGTGGTTGCAAATCCCCCTTAGGGATGGTCTGCACAACCCCATATCTACACTTTAGTCAGTCAGTTAGCACTCTAATCTGCAGCATTTTAGACCTACTGTAATTTCCAGTTTCCAAAAGCAGCCCCACATAGAATATGTTGCAGTAATCCAAAGAGGTTGTGATCAAAGCAGGTGTCACTGTGATCAGACCTGACCTCTCAAGAAACAAGTGCCTCTGACAGAGTGGTTTTAACTGTGCAAACACACACCTGGACGCTACTGAGACCTGGGCCTCCAGGCTCAAGGCTGAGTCTAAGAGTACACTCAAGTGACAAGCCTGCTTTATCAGGGGGAGTGTAATACCTGGGTAGATGTTTTGCTATGCTTGAGACAGATCAATTGAAACCAATGAGACTTCAGGCATTGACAAATAATTCAAGTCCCCTTCATTTCAGTAGATCTGCTCAAAGGATGACTAAGCCTGGAACCAACCAGTCAATACTGGAATGGCAGAGAGAAAGGCAATTTCAGAATAACTGTTGGGAAGTGAACTTGAAAAGAGAATGTCCAAATCTGACAGTTGACAATCTCCATGCGTGTCTATCTTGTTCAATCTTTACAGAGTTGGACTCACAGTGAATTATAAGTGGGCGTTTTTCCATTGTCAAGTAATAATGGCTACCATAGCAAAATAATAATAATAATTAAAAAGGACATGTGTCATAATGTTTCTGTTAATGAGATATCACACAAAATGCTCAGAGAACTCTAGCCTACCAAAAAGGCATTGTGTTTTACGATGCAAAGTGCTTTCAGCATTCTTGAACTAGAACATGCATTGGAAGGGCTTTTTAAAATTTTATTACAGTTGTGGTTACAAAAGGTGTACCTTGGTAATACTGATGTAAGAGGGTTTGAACACCAACTGGCTGAAACAACTGCCTTTGAAGGAAAAAGGAAATAATTGCAAAAAGACACCTTGAAGACTTCTATAATGATAATTTAGAGGTACTACCCAACTGCTTTTGGATAGAAACGGATTCTCCATAACCAAAAATTAGTTTGAAAAGTTACTTCTTAGGCCTACAATCCCCACTAATCTCAATGGCTGAAAGATTCTGAGATCTCTAGCCCCCAACCCACCCCAGTTACTTTTCAAAGTCTTGCGAAAATGACTACCACCAAGAGACTGGAAAAATCACTACTTGAGGGACTACAACTCCCAGAATCTCTAGCATGCCCCTGGCTCCCATCCGACTGAGAGTCCTTTCACATTACCCAGTTCTAGCACTTTACAACCCATACAGTATCATTTTAACATCCTGCATGGCAACATCCTATGAAATCTTAGGATTTAGGGGAATTAATTTAGAATTCTCAGCCAAAGAGCTGTAAATGCATCACTAAACAACATAGCCCAGAATCCCAGGTTGCCAGGAGAGACAAAGAAGAATATAATGGTGTAAGGGCCCTGAATCTGCAATAAACAGAACTCTCCCTCCCTGTCCCACAAAAGGGAAATCAAACAGTTCATTTCCAAGCTAAACCAAACCCTCCAACATTTCACAGATGAAAATTGGGACACATGGCCAAGCAACATCAGTGTGTGGTCAAGGTGGTAAAAATAAGTGGTAATAGTTTGCTTTTACCGTAGCCTACTGGAAAGGATATGATTCTTCCCCCTCTTTGCCCCTCCCTTTATCAAGCTAACTGAATGCAAACTACTTTTGCACTTCAAACTATTTTTTCAGAAATTGAAGTAGTTTGAGGACAAAGGGGAAAAGTAGGAGGAGGGAACATTTTTAAAAGCAGCTGAAAGTGGGATGGCAATTGACCATCCAATTTATTACAGGTGAGAGATGAGGGGTGGAATTTTGCCCTTCCCAGTAGGTTCAGGCAAAAGCAAAATACTGCAGTGTGTCCTAATTTTGTGTGTTCTTCCTCATGAATCACTTTTGCCAACTTGACCACACTTTGATGTTGCTTCCCCTGGTTTTCACCTGTGAAAAGGTGGAGGGCATGTAGTTCAGACTAACCAATAGAATTCAGACCATAGAATGAAAACAAGGATATCTGAAGTCAGAAATCTATGAACAGAATGGAAATAAATCTGTGTACCTGTAGTATATAGTTACCTTTTCCCAATGCTTTTTAATAAAAATGAGCAGCAACTGCTGTAAAAATATGTGTGAGAGAGAGTGTGTGTGTGTGTGTGTGAAGGCACTGTGCTATATACCTAAACCCTTCTTTACTTCAAGGAATATCTTGTAAGCATGGAAGGTTTTGCTTTGTTTCTCCTATCACCCTAATAAACCATATTGATTTGGCTCAGATCTCTGGATCAAAATATAAAACTTTCAGATAAGAAATCTCAGTACAGCTCAGAGATGCACTTGGCTCAGATTGAAGAACAACAACATGATTTCAAAGGGGGGTTGACAGCTCTTATAAATGCAGTAGCTTGAATTAACTAAACAAAAAGGCTTGTTCAGCTCATCTCCAATCAGATTTCTGAATTTTAAATTAAAAGGAGCCAAAATATATCAGATTAGAATAACTGGTGAAATTAGTTTTATATAATTTATATAGAGCTCTCTTCCAAAAATTCATTAAATTCCCTTGCTCGCAGATTGGAGTACATGTAGTATAAAAAAATAAAAGGGGACCTGGAAAACCTCGGAGTCAGGACTGGGGACTGCCAACTGTTGTTGAAATCTAGTTTCCATCAACCTCTACCTAGTCAGTGATGGGGGATAATAGGGGTAGTAGTACATCAACAACTGGAGAACAACAGATCACCCAGTTCCATCCTTTGCAGAGAACAGTGGTTTCTTATATTATAGGGACTGATCCACAAGGCTGCTCTTCAAAGCCTTTGGGCCTGATTTTTTTGGTTGTTAGCTGCCCTCAAACTGACATCAACTTATGACAGTCCTATGGATGAGACATCCCCAAGATCTCCTGTCCTCAGGCTCTCTGCTCAGGTCCTGAAGGCCTAGACCCATTTGTTCCTTGATCAAGTCTATCCATCTGGAATGTGGTCATCCTCTCTTTCTGCTATAATCAGCCTTTCCAAGCATTATTGATTTGTCCAGTGAATAGTGTCTTCTCATGATGTGGCCAAAGTACAACAGCCTCAATTTGATAATCTTGGCTTCCAGGGAGAGTTCATGATTGATCTATTCTAGAACCCAATTGTTTTCCTTCTTGACTGTCCATGTTATCCTCAGCACTCTTCCCCTGCACCACATTTCAAATTAGTTGATTTTTTTCCTATCTGCTTCTTTCATTCTGCAGCTCTTACATCCATATGTGGTGATGGGAAATACAGTGGCTTGGACTATCCTCACTTTAGTGTTCAGAGTTATCGCTTTACATTTTATTATCTTGTCTCAAATATGTTGTTGTTGTTAACTGCCTTCAACCTCTGGTGACCCTGTTACAGGAGCATCTCCAAGACACCCTATCCTCAATGGCCCTGATCAATTCTGGCAGACTTAGGGCCATGTCTTCTTTGACTGAGAATCAATAGCTGGTGTTAGTCTCTCTCTCTCTCTCTCTCTCTCTCTCTCTCTCTCTCTCTTCTTACTGCTTTCTATATATTTGAGCATTGTTGTCATTTCTAATGAATCATGCCTTCTTATAAGGTGGCCAAAATACAACAGCCTTAATTGGACTTTTAATGGCATGGAGAGAGAAGATGGTGGTCTTCTGCCAAACTACTGTCCAAAGCCCTTGAGCCAATAAGCAGCACTAGCTCTGACTTGCCAAACAGAGTATTTTGTAGGGCAGTAGTTTGGCAGAAGGCCACCATCTTCTCTCTCCATGAACTGGTATCCTCCCCAGGGGCCTGTGTGCCCTTTGTGGACTTTGAGGAAGAAAGTCAATCAGGTGGCTGTCTGGTGCATGGAGGAGACAGAATCTTCTCCTAGGTCGGCACAGAGATGTAGGCTTCACTCAGGTCCACATCTAGAGGACAGAAGGTGTTCTCCTTGCTGCTGTTTTGGAATTCTGGCATTTGCTTTCTTCTAGGAAAAAGCTCAAAGAAAGAAGAGAGAACCATCCATAAACAGTTGCTAACACGAAAGACAATGCTGACTGATTTTCCTTGTTCTGGAAGATGTTCATCTATGTCTGACTGAAACACGTTGCGATACCTACCTAAGAATAGAGCTTTCTGAACTGTGGTACTCCGGCTGAGGAATGCTTTCTGTGGCCATACCCTGTACATGCCCAATTTGGGCTGATCATGGAAGCAAACCAGGGATAGACTTTTTACTTAAATGAGAAAACACCTGGGAATAGAAAGGTCAGACACAGTAGGAGAGCTCATATTTTACATGCAGGGAGTGCCACCATATCTCCAGGTAGGCTTAAGAAAGAATGCTGCCTGGAGAGTTGCTGCCAGTCAGCATCACCAGTGCTGTGCTAGATGGTCTGAAGACGTATCTGGATGGCACAGTAATATCAGTTTTATATCACTTTAACTATCATGGCTCTATATTGGTGCCTGTAGTTTAAGAAGGTACGGTATTAAATGCCTCTCTGGACCTTTGTTGAAACTGAAATATAATGCATGATTGTATGAGAATATAACTGTAAGCTTGACCTTTGAAGGTTAAACATGAAGGTCTGAAGAGGGCTCTGAACAAGGCTCCCATGATTGGGAATCCTGATAACGTTGCGTCCCTGCCCATAAATTCATTCAATTGAACATGGTTACAAAGCCTTTTTTCATACATTTCTAACATGGCATCTCCACAAAGAACACCATTCTCAAACTGAACTGTTCAGATGATACACATGGCCAAAAGAGATAAAACACAAGCCCAATCCACACTCCAGGGTGATTCTCCTGAGTAAAAAGAGCCCCCTTTTGCTTCAGATCAGGGCAGAAACTCTGGGGAATCCCCCGGCATGTGGACAGCATACCAGTGTGCAGATGGTAGAAGGAGCACCAGTAAGCAGGCAGGCTACTGACCTCTTTCTGCCCAAAACTTACAACTCTCTGCCACAGTACTTTTAATTTCAGGTTTGTGTGATTTCTCCACCACCATTCCTTTTCCTCATTGATTGCAGAAGCACACATTCAGTACAGCACACCAAGACAAATTGATCACATAAGCACACATTAGCACAACAGCACCATCTGTCCAGTTCACCAGTGCTCAGTAGGATGGCCATTGCCCCCAAGAGCTATAAGGAAAGAGGGAGAGGGGTCTTCTGGGAGTGTACAGATAGTGCTGTTGGTACTGGACTCCTTGTGTGTGTGCCAGTTGTGCAGACAACTTATCCTCTCTGCTGATCCAGAAGTCTGGATTGTAAGTTAGACTTTTAACTTCTGTGTATGACTTACATTGGGGTGCCTGTGGAGTTTATGAACCAGGGTTATGTGTGTGTTTGTTTCTTTCCCCACTCTGAAGGTTTATCCCTATGTGTGTTCAGCTGAACAACCAAACAGACCTTTAGAATTCTCTACTGCCCTGAACAAGAATTTCCAAGGAAGAGGAACTGAGGATAGGATCAGAGTAGCCTGACTGCACTAGGGCTCTTTAGCAGAGAATTTGGAATATCTCACTGAACTACAAATCCCAGGATTCCTTAAAATAGAACCATTACTGTAATAATAATTTTTATAGTATGTTTTAACGCTAATATTGTTTGATTGTGTTTTAAGGGGGATAGGAATGGATGGTTTTGGGAATGTATAATTTCAACGTTGTAAGCCGCCTCAATTGCGCTTTGTAAAGGGGCGGGATATAAATCTATTTTATTATTATTATTATATTATTAAAGTAGTATAAAACTGATATAACTGTACAGTATTCAGTACCATTCTCTATTTCTACATTCTCTCCAGGTGCATTCAGCTCATTCCAAAATACCATATTTACAATGGTCACTACCGTTGCCATTCGCTGGAAAATGTATCATGGCTGCATGGCTGCAGAATTTTGTCGAAGTGTGTCTTCTTTGCTGGAGCTAAATAGCCTCTCTCTCGTCTGCCTCCCCGCTCCATATTATATATGTACAGTGTGCCGTTCTTTGTTTTGGAGAGAAAACAGCAAAGGTTGCCTTATCTATGATTTATTTATTAAAAGTGTTTTACCAGGAAAACACAACTGAGACAGGCCTTTTCCTATACAGTGAGGCCCCAGAGAGCAGTAAATTTACATACACAAAAGACAGGCATCCACCCTTGAGCCTCGCCTGTTTATCTTGATCGCCCACCCTGCTGGTTAGGCCTTTTGTTACCAAGCGAGGTACAAGACAGCAAGGACAACAGTAGTGGCTTTGTTGGACAGGTCAGAGAGGATGGTCCTGCCCTTAAAAACATGCCCCTTATCTCTCTTCCTTTGCCCCTGGAAAATGGAGTGAGTCAGAATCCCAGTAGCATACTTAGCATTTCCTTTCAGTGTCTGCCAATCTATCAAAATTCAGCTACCGCTGTGAACCCATCAACTCGGTGCAAAAAAGGACAAGCCGTACTGCGGACCCCCTTAAAGTAGCAATCATTTATCCTTCCCTGAACTTTAGCTGACCTTTGCAGGCATACTGGAAGTTGAAGTATGTAGCATCTTCTTGTTGTGTACAAAACCATCATAAGGGAAAGAAAGGAAAAAGAAAAAGAGGGAAAAGAGAGAAAAAATACACTCGTTCCTTTCTCCTTTTTTTTAAGGAAAAAGAATATCCACTTTTGCTACGCTTTAATAGTAGTATATATTTAATACATGCCTGTAAGTGTTCATATGCAGATGGGTATTTTGGTTAGAGAGGGAGAGAGAGAATGAATACCCATCTCTCCAGATAAGAAGAAAATCTCTCTCATTCTCGCTCTCTCTTCCCCCATGGCATGTGAAAGAATACAAGCCAACGTGAATATTCTGCATTTATTGATCCAGTTGAAGTGTCTTTGTAGATGGCAGAAACAAAAACAAGCACATTCCATTCATGACGATTTATTGATGGGATGAGGTAGCCAGAGAGTAGGAAGATGTCTTTATGCACAAATAACTATAGCAAGAAAAGAGACTATAGCTTAACTGGGCTGCAGAGCTTCCAGATGTCACAATAGCCATGATTTGATTTTTAAGGTCCTTAAAAGAAAAAGAAGAAAGGAAAAAAAGAAAGAAAGAAAGAAAGATCTTCCAAAGCCACACAGTAGCAAAGGTTACCTAGGGTGTGTAAATTTAATCTGACCTAAAGGACATAATTACATACATCTTATCACAAAACAATATACTTTTTATTTGCTTGAATTTTATTTGTATTGGTAAAACTGACCTGGAACTGACACAAGTTTATTAGAAAAAGGACTCTCTCAAACAGAGTGGGCTGGTCTTCTTACTTAAGATAGATGTGTTAACTTCTAGGATGATTAGAGAAATGGATAACTCACTAACATCTGTGCAAACTACAATAAAAAGGGATTTAGTGTTACCCCAAGGAAGGTAAAAGAGGCTGTCTGTCCATTAAACGCTTTATTACAGCGCCAGCAGCTTTTTTCTAACTCAGTTATTCCTGCACAGTGCTCAGAACTGTGACTGCCTGTCATCCTTACCAGACACAGCTTGGGGCTTCATGCCCACCCCCCACCCGCACCACTCCTTCCTTCCGCCTTTCCTTCCTGCCTTCTGGATTATATGTGCATCTGTACTTATGTGCCAGGTAGGTGGCAATCAAATGAGTCATTGAGCAGAGAAAACACCTGACCTCGGGTGAAGAATTAAAGAGAGTGGAATCTACTAAAAGTGAGTGGCATCATGTCACACGGCTACTTATGATTTTGCACAGCAAGATTTTTTAATTAGAGAGAGAGAGAGAGAGAGTTCTCCTCTAAAGCATAATAGTAAGATGATAAACTACCATCACCCAAACAAAGTAAACCACCCACCCACCAAACTTTCGAGGGTTGTGCAAGAAAAATGGCTGCCAGTAAGGTTTAGGATGGATAACAAAGAGGAGGATCTATCTAGCTATCTAGCTATCTAGCTATCTAGCTATCTAGCTATCTAGCTATCTATCTGATGCAGCATCTGTTATCTGTTTATAAGACTCCCTCCCCACTCATGTCTTTAGCCCAGAAGGACAACAGTGATCAAGAGCTAGATGCAATGGCTTGGAGCAGAGAAAAGTGCCCTGGCCCTGTCACGGTACATTATGAAACCCAACAGATAAAGTGTACCATCGCAATACCTCTCTCCCTGTTAGGATTTAATTGTACTGACTTTGTATATCTGAAAAGGTGTATGTGGGGGTGGGTGGGAACACTAGTTCAGTCAACAAGCAATGAATGGAAGTAAGATTGCAACATTATCATGGATGAGGCCATAGGGAGCTGTTGACCCCATACTGGTGACCCCTTGGCCATTGGAATTGTCGGTTGGGATGGTATTCTTTTTTTCCTGTTTGTAATACTTTGGTTTTGATGCTTAAAAAAGAAGAAGAAGAAGATCAATTCCATGATCACCCAAAGGAAGGGAGCACTTATAAGTTTGGACACATTTTCTAGAATAGGAAAGGAAAGAGTAATTTGGGCATTATTGTTGTGTGCCTTCAAGTCATTTGTGACATATGGGGGCAGTACAGACATGCCGCAAAAAAAAGAGCCGCCTAGAGTGGTTTCTTTTTTGCGATGCCGGAAGCAGGAAGCGGTGCTGCCATGACTCCACTTCCTGCCAGTGCTGTACGTTGGCAGTGGCATCATGGCAGCCCAAGAGGCCACCATGATGCCGGCGTCGGTACGTATTCAGATTCGGGAGTGTGCAGTTGCTGCACACTCCCAAATCCTAATACTGCCACCGCCCCACTACAAAGGGCCTGTGTGTACTGGGCCATGGTGACCCTAAGACCCTATCATAGGGTTTTCTTGGCAGGATTTGTTCCTGCCAGAAGAGGTTTGCCATTGCCTTCCCTTGAGACTGAGAGCATGTGACTTACCCAAGGTCACCCAATGGGTTTCCATGCCCCAGATGGAATTCAAACCCTGGTTTCCCAGTGGCCTAGTCCAATGCTCAAACCACTACATAACGCTGGCCTTCATAACTCTGGTATATCAGCCACCAATTTTATTGCTGCTTAATTTCTCACTGGAATGTCTTCCTAATGTCTTATTTTATTTTATTTGGGAGTAGGTTACCTCTATGCAAGTAACTTGTCTTGAAAAGAAATCACCTTAAGAATAGGGGGTCTTTCCTCCCCATCCAACTTCTCTGATTTTCTACCATTCAGATTTCCTGCAAAGGACTTTTATACCCCACCCAGATCACATGCACACACAAACACTTGATTCCATGGTGTATTTGCAAAGAAAGCTCCTTTTACTCTGTTTACTAGAGAAAAGAGGACGGGGGAGTCCCAAATAAGTATGTGTTATAATTAGATCAGAAATAGATGCCACCTTTTCTCAGTGCTGAAACTGTATATAGAGGGGAGAATGTTAACATATAATTGACATAATTGATCTATTTTCCCCCTTCTTTTTGCTGCAGTAATTTTTTATGCATGCTATTGTTGCTGTTATTATCCAAGATGTGATCTTGTGTGGCTGATAATACTGGCTAGATAGGAATACTGGTAAGTACCAGCCAATCACAAATCTATAGTGTCTATTTCTGCATCACCAGGTGCTATCTCATGGGAAATATCCTCCTTTTTGGCAGGCACACAGTTCCCTGCATTATCTGTCATTTTCATTAGATTCAAGCTACAGCTGAGCCAAAAAAGAAAAAGGAAAGAAAAAAAAAGACTTTCCTGTTTTTACATGCATGTTGAAAATGCCCAAGATGAGAATACCCCAAATGCACTTCTCAGAAGAGCATTGTTATTTGTTCTTTCTCACTCACACACTAGAGCTAGCCAGTGTGATGCTAGAGGCTGGCTATCATGCCTAGCCAAATAATTAAAGGATTTTAATATCAATTAACTAACTAACTGGGGGCGGGGTGCCTGTTATGTCTCTGTATGATTAACTCCTTTCATCCTTCAAAATAGCTGTCACTGAGAGATTCTATTATCAAAGCCCAGGAAGAGCCAGGCAGGGCTAGACTACTGGATTGCCAGGTAAGAAATGGGACATGACTCCTATCCTTTCTTAAATGGTTGTGTAGAAGAGGGATTTTTCAGCAGGTAGTTGCTTTAATGACAACCAACACCTGCTGAAAATTCCTCTTCTCCACAACCATTAAAGGATCATGACCTCTGTTTCATGAACCAGCTAGACCAACAAGTCCAGCATCCAGGTCCAGAAGAAGGCTTCTTTGTAGTTCAGAAGTTGGACTGAGGGGAATAGTTCTCTGCACTGTTGCCTCCCAGTGAGGAATATCACAGTCATAACCTTTGATGACACAGGGCTCAATTTATGGGAAGCTCCTCTCCTCCTCCATGGATTTGTCTATATCGAGGTGGGGGACCTATGACTCTTTAGATGTTGTTTGGATTCAGCTCCCATCATCCTTCACCATTAGCTATGATGGGTAAGAATGAAGGCTAGGTAATATCTATATTTCCTATCCATAATCAACCAATTACAAAGCATTTTTTTTTTACAAATAGCAGTTAACTTAAGCTACAAAAATCATGAGCTCATCATTCTCATTAATCCAAAAAACTCAAGAGTGAAAGTCAGCAATTTCACTTATTTCTCTTTCTTTCTTTCTTTCTTTCTTTCTTTCTTAAAAAAAAACTTCTTTGATGAAATCCTAATGTGTTGATGTCAACTGTGTAGAGCAACGCCATCAAAAGAAAGCCAAATTAAATTACATTGTATTCCTCAAGCTCTGAAAAGTAATCACGATTGCCTCCAAAGATGTACCAAGTGCTATCAAAGTCAATAGGCCAGTGTCACCATTTCGCTGGGGTCAGCAAGTAAAACGTTAGCTGGGAATTTGGTTTATGTTGTGCCTTAATAATTCCATAGTCCAAAGTGGGACTACTTTGCAGATGGCAATAAAATGGTAATATTGTATACTTCGTCTAATGAGGATGGACTTAATGGGGATGGCTGTAATTATTAAGGATTCTCCCAAGAAGCCAATTGAGCCAAATGTGTGTGAGTGACAGTGACTATTTGTTTAACTGGGACAGCATTAATAGAAATGTCATCTACTAGGCATAAAGTCAAAAAGAACGAAGAGGTTAAGTAGATTTTGACTAGGAGCTAAATGGGTGAAGAATTCTGAGGCTCTTGTTTTGAATGAGAAAATTGACAAATATTTAAGGGGGTCGGTTCCTCTGATCAGGTTGGTAAGATAGATCATTTTTTGTGATTTCACAGGTGATGAAGAACAAAAATCTGAGAGTAACTTTTAAAAGTTAAGACTTCAAAGCTCTTGGCCTTGATTATAGAATAAATTGTATGGTTTCCGTAAGCCCTTTCTGGATCCATGGGGCTTTTTCCATTCATCTCCACCACCACCCCTATTAAAATCTTGTTTAAACACTATCAAGCCCACCCCAGCCTCCCAAAGAGCCAGGAATTCACAGCTTCCAATTGTGATTTTTGGATGATTTTCAGCCACAAAAATGATATTATGCAGCCCAAGTGGCCTTCAGATATTCTGAGCATGGCCAACCCTGGCCTAGATTGATATACCTGCCTATTTTCATTTTTCTCACATCTGAATGATTACAATCTAAAGCTCTTTCCAATTTGAGTATGAAGAAATCTGCACATTTAAAAATATGTATATTTTAAAACGATTTTTTTTAATACTGAAAATTTTCTTTTTTTTAAAAAAAGAAGCTAACTGAAATAAAATTCTCACCCATCCCCAGTTGTGTTCTGCAACTTTGTAGAATTGAAGTTGCCGATGTAATGAAGGCTGAATGGTCAAATCCTGATATTTTGGGAAATAACTCTGAAATCTCAGGTCGATGCAAGTAATAGGAGAGATCGTACATTGAGGAGCCAGAGCATAATTTTACTATTCACGGAATCGCATGGCAGTTTCACAATGTGACTTCATTAATGAATTGCTCCTTTGCACAAACAAATGCACAAAATCATGTGCATCTGCATGCACAGAGTACATCAATGCACACTGCAAAACCATGTGAAATGCGCAATCATGTGCAATTCCACTTCCACAACCTTGGACATCACACGTGCAACTTCAATTTTGCAAATTTGAATTGATTCAAGCCATTCTGCATGGGACAAAGCTGCCTCCAAGTGTGGTGGAGTCTCCTTCATTAAACAGTGACTGGATGACCATCGTTAGGGGGTGCTTTGACTGTGTATTCCTGCATGGCAGGAGGCTGGAGTGGGTAGCCCTTGTGGTCTCTTCCAACTCTATGGTTCTATGAATCTATGCCTAACTGGTTCTGTAGGAAAACATAGTGTGTGTATGACTGCAACTAGATCCCAGGCCTTAGAATCTGCTTCCCTTCTATAACCTTGCAATCAGTTCCTTGCAGTCCTGCTGCACCTTTACATGAAAGGAGAATACATCTTTGCCATTTACTTAGGGATAACAGTTCATCTCTGCTCCATTCTGCTGATATTGTTTCTCTGATTAACTCCATCATTGTGGCTAAACTAAAATTAATTCCAAAATTGGGTCAAGCCCCATTTTCTGCAACTGTCAGTTCTTTCCTTTCCATCTTCCCCTCCTTCCCAACTGCTGATCTAGCCATATGCACTTATAAACACTGCAGCATTTCCCTGATACGTACAATTGTTTCTGCACATTGGTGGGATACAATGGATACAAAAGAAATTTGTATGACATTTGACAAATGAAATTGAAATTGTTTTGTTTTTTTTAAAAAATCAAAACCCAGTGTTTTACCTATGCACACATGTACATCAGTACTGTCAAAGCAGGGGAAAAGAAGACATAAAAACACTGAAGGAGTGGAGAACAGATTCTGTATAAAAATGTTTAGAAATGAGGCAGATAATAGTGTAGAATTCCCAGATTGCAGCTTTCACTGTAAAGTAAGACCATGGCTGAAATCCTATTGGTGACATATAGAGGCGTAACATTACATTGCACCTGCATATGACTTTTCATAACCATTGTGGACAGAAGTATCCAGCACCTCTGCCCACTTAAACTGCTCCCTCAATGGGCCCTCTCCCTGCACAACCTATCAATCTGACCCATGCTCCATCAGAGCCATTTAGTGGCTTGTAGAAGATGGAGGACAGGAAGACAGCAAGAAAAAGTCATCCTCCTGGACTGTCTGGGGATGCATCAAAGGTCCAGAAGCATAATAGTGTCTTCTTGTGGGCAGCTGCTAAAATGGCATATTATCTAGATTATCTAGATTCATTTCAATCTGGCTTCAGGTTTGGCTATGGGATGGAGATAGCTTTGGTCACCTTGATGGATGGCCTACACAGGAAACTGGAAAGGGGGGGGTGTCCCTGTTGGTTCTCAGTGGCTTTCATTACCGTTAACTATGGTATCTTTCTGGGCCACCTTTCTGGAATGGGACTTGGGGGCATTGTTATGCACTGGATCCAGTCCTTCTTGGAGGAGCAAATTCCGAACATGGTGTTGAAGGACTCCTGCTTGACTCGCTAGTCATTGGCTTTGGAGTCCCATGCTTTTCTGTTTTGTCTTTCATGCTATTTAACATCTACTTGAAACTGTTGGGAGAGGTCATTCAGAGTTTTGGGTATGCTGTCACCAGTATAGGGATGACACCTAGTTTTATCTCTCTTTTCCATCCAGTTCCAAGGAAGCTGTCAATAAGGGACTGAAAGAAGGCAAACAAATTGAAACTTGATCCAGAAAAAACAGGTGCTCCTGATTATTCATAAAGCAGATCAGGGACCAGAGACTTTGCCGATGATGGATGAGGTTACACTACCCCTTAAATCTCAGGCTTGCAGCTTGGGTGTGCTCCTGGACTCAACTCTGAGCCTGGATGCCCAGGTTTCAGCATGGCCAGGAGTGCATTTGCACAGCTAAAACAAGTGGACCAGCTGCACCCATTCCTTGAGAAGTCAGATCTGGCTACGGTAAAACATTCTTGATTACATCTTGTTTGGACTACAGTAGCAGTCACAAAAATGTCATTTTATACTGTTTTCATCCAGATGATTTTAACCGTTTTCTAAAAATTATTGCAAAAGTTATTTATTTTTTAAAACACTTTTATTTGTGAGTCACCTTTTCTGGTGAAAAGGTGGCATAGAAGTGAAATAATTAAATAAAATTGTTGCACCAGAGCTCTCTAACAGAGAAGACTAAGTATCTCATAAAACTACAAATCTCAGAATGCTATAGTATTGAGCCATGGCAGTTAAAATGATGTCCAATGGCATGAATATAGCAGTGCAGATGCAACCTCAATTCAGCTGTCCCTTCACCTTAGCTCCCCACTTCTTATTTTGCATTTTAGGTGGCTCAGCCACTCTTCTCCCACCATTCATCTTTCCTGACCAGTACTTAGGTGTCTGCTGCCACTGCCACCATGCTTTGGGGCCTCTAGGTGGCTGGACAGTTTCAAAGCTCATTGCTGGGGTGAACAACTGGAAAGAGAATTTCCCAGTATACAGGAGAGACAAACAAGTATGAAATTGCACACCACCATTTTAATTTGTGGAACTAATCTCAATGACCATAGTTGCAGGAAGCCCAGTCAACTTTGAGATCAAGTCTTCTGTGGAGCTCAGAGTCAGCATGTCACTTCCCTGGTATCTTCACTGACCCCAAAAAGCTGAAATCACTGTCACTGCCATAAGAGTGAACTACCAGTTCAGTGGTGGCATGCTATGGTTTTCCAGTGGCCCCTGTCACTCCATAGCTAGCAGGGCTTTAGGGGTCTGCTGCACTGTGAAGGCATAAAACTGCACCTTGTGGTCTTCCCCTGGGGTACCACTTTGTAGTATTTGTTAGGCTGTCTGTTCCCCATGAGTGAACTTTTATGTTGCTGTTGTTAGCCAACAAGAACAACTCTCAAAAAGAAACTGTCACTTCCTATTTTGATTTCATTTATCACCATATTAATGGAAAACACGCTAAGAGAATCAGAAAGTGAAAGAATATACAAATAAACTTTCAAACTGTCTTTCAGCAAGGGAGATTCAAGTTATTGAATATGCAAATTGCCTTATTAAAAGAAGAATGATGTCTTTTTCAGCAATCAGGATTAATTATGGGCCAATCATTCAATGGAGAAATCAACTTGTTTCACAAAGACAAAATGGGGAAAAATCCAGAACACTCTTTTTGGAACAGATCAAAATTACAAAATGTCCACAGTTTGCAATCTATCAAAAAGATAGTTCCAACAGCATTCAAAGATGACGACTAATGCATAGCTCCAGGGTTCTCATCTGTGAGGAGGTTTTCATATGCAATTGGGCAAATGTTCTTTCTCTTAAAGTACCAGACAGTGCCAAAGTATATGTGTGTGTGTGAGAGAGAGAGAGAGAGAGAGAGAGAGAGATTAAGAACTGTTTGTTTGTTTGTTTGTTTGTTTGTTTTAAAATGTGATTATGACAGTAGAACATGCAGGGAGAAACTGTGGCCAAGGTTCAGGAAACAAACATGAATCACATCGCTATGTTCCAAAACACACTGCAGAAATTATCCAGTTTGAGACCGCTTTAACTGCCCTGGCTCAGTGCTAGGGAATCTTGGGAACTGTAGTTTACTGTAGCACCAAAGCCCTCTGACAGAGAAGGCTAAATGTCTCACAAAATTAAAGTTCCCAGAATCCCCTACCATTGAGCCAGTGCAATCAAAGTAATCTCAGACTGGCTTATTTCTGCAGTGTGTTTTGGACCTATGTCTCTGTAGCTATATCTCCCAATGCTAGCTGCATCAAGCCTGGCTGTTGCTGGAAAAGTCCAGGCCAGCTGCAGCCTGAGTCCCAAGCGTCCTTTGAGAGCCTCATTTTGAAACCAGGAGCTTTTTGACCTCAAAATAATGGCTGTCGAAGCACACCGGGCTGCAGCTGGGCTGGATTCACCTGGTAACTTCAGCAGCAAAATCCTTGTGATAGGACCCAGCTGCAGTTTGAATTAGACTTCAGTTTGGAAGAGGTAAACCAGGTTATTTAAGTGGTAAGATAAGGTCCTTAATTAAACATGAAACAGGGACACATGGGATATGGAAAGTGTATTTTAGAGTATTCTGTGGATACACACATTATGTCTCACTATGGTATCCTTGTCAAAGAGGGACTGCGCATATGTTGGTGATGTGTATGTGTGTGGCAGTAGTGTGTGTGAAATTTGTTTTCAACCCAAAATTTAGATGATTCTGCATTGAGATAATCCAAGACCCTTGCCTGAATTCCTATGGGACATGTCCACTAGCAGGCATTTTGTGCCTAAATCAGTGCTCTTACTATTCAACTTATTATCTTTTATACGAGGACAATGCACAAAATTCATTTGATTCAACATTTGATACAAACCAACTTACTTCACACTTCCCGTACCAATGGACCAACCAGAAAGCAAACAGATTTCAGGTTTTCCACTTCCTCAAAATTGTGTGGTGTGCTTTTCCTGTTTAAAAACAAAACAAATGTACAAAATGCACATATCAGTGGAAACTGATACATTAAATTTAAAAAAGTAAATAATTTTGGAACTCCATTTTATCCTTATAAATTTTATATATTTGGAATACAGTGCACCCTTTGTTTATGCGGGGGATCTGTTCTGGACCTACTTTACTCCCTCTCTTCCCCGGCTTTATTGTACCTGTTGTGTTGTCATCTCATTTTCAAAGTTCCAAGTTTTACCCATATGGACAGCAACATACACACATACCACACAGCTGCTGAATTTGGAACTTCCCTGTTTTTTGGAAACCAGATCCAAATTCTGTTGGGAAACAAACAGAGAAATACAGTCTACAAAGCAAGAAAGTGGGTAGTTTCCTTCATTGTCTGCAGTGGATATTTGCCAACATTGCTTAACTGACTTGGCCATTTCGTATTGCTCATTGTGACTGGCAGGCCAAGCCCAAGAGAGGCCTAAGGCTGGAAAGTTATAGAAAACCTCCATTACTGAAGAGAAGCAAGGTCAATTCCATGCAGAGAGTAACAACTAGAATCCCAGGTCCCCAATGTCTTTGTCACTCCACATGTAGACTTCCAGATTTCATAGATACGGTGCAATGAGACCAAATCAGATTTCCACTGTTAACTGATACATGTGTAAGGGTTATGAAAACTGTGGGGGGAGAAAGAAAAATGTTTCACATTTGAGCTCAAAAGAACTAAGCTTATCCTTGATATTTTAAAATAATCTGTCTTGAGCTGTCATGGATGTTTGCAGTAATATTTTCGACAGACCGATCAGCTTAAGAGAAACTGTTTAGATTATGTCTCTCAGGAAAATGACCCATGCAGCAGGAGCTAAGAATAACAGTTGTATATAAAGAGTTTTGCTGGAGACTTCAGAGGCCCACCTGTAAAATGTCTCAAGCGCTCTGCTAACCCATATGGAGAAGCAGAATCCATCAGAAACAGGCAGTCATGTTTCCTCTCTGCGAGAAACGAATTTGCAAAAACACAATTTTGTATAACATCCAAAGGAGGAAAAAAAATGTTCCCAGTGTTGTTGATGTCCATGGAGGTCTTTAATAACAGAAACTATTTTCAAAAATGCCCATATAACTTAATGTAAGCAAGGACACACTTTGGGCTTGGAGATGTTTGCTCTTGACTAAAGTCCAGATTGAGAAACAAAATAAGAGTTCAGGAAGGTGATACTATGAGAAGAATGTAGGGACAAGGTTCCTTTGAATACATGGCCAGCCCAGAAATGTGTGACTAGTACCAGAAATAGAGGTTTAGCTATGAGGAGTGGGAGATGAATGCATCCCCCCCCCATAGGAATTCTCCCCTTCTGTATGAAACTTTCCTTCACAGATCTCTAGCATTGTAATTATTCAAAACTTTGGTTGAGCATTTAGGTGAATGTTTAGGCATCCAAAGAAAAAGGGCAGCAAAACGTAGCAAAAGAATGTGAACACAGCAAACAGAAAAGTTGTAGATGTGAACAGTTGTCAATATCTCACTCTCTACAATGCCTGTAATTTTCAGGCAGAAGGAAAATTATATGTGAATGGAGTCTTTTTTGGGAAGGCAATGCTCCCATCTCCACCTGCAACTACACCCCTAACCAGAAACAAACTTATAAGTCCTTTCACACAAAATTTGTTCCTGGTAGATCTATGCCTAGTATCCTATTTGGTGGAATAGGACTTTTTATTTCTCAGTCTTAGTAAACCATTTGGATTCAGAAACACCATGGGTCTATGGAAAATCCCCCAGAGATATATCAGCACATGATGATCCAATATTTGTCTCCCCTTGATTTAATCAGAATTTTAAACAGATTCATGGTTTTTAAAAGATAACGGCTCCATATACTTCAACATCCTTTATTCACTATGTAGGAACCATACCATATTGGCATTTAGGTGTCCTAGTAGACCACAAGTTGAACCTGAGTCAACAACGTGATGCAACAGCTAACAAGGCCAATGTGATTTTAGGCTGCACCTGGCTGAATGAAACTACGTGTGAAAGGAATCTGGGAGTCCAAGTAGACCACAAATTGAACATGAGTCAACAGTGCAATGCGGCAGCTAACAAGGCTAATACAATTTTAGGCTGCATCTATAGAAGTATAGTGTCTAGATCAGGGGAAATAATAGTGCCACTCTATTCTGCCTTGGTCAGGCCTCACCTGGAATACTGGGTCCACTTCTTGGCACCACAATTCATAAAAGTCATTCACAAATTGGAATGTGTCCAGCGGAGGGCCACCAAAATGGTGAAGGGCCTGGAAACCATGCCTTAAGAGGAAAGACTTAGGGAGCTGGGTATGTTTAGCCTGGAAAAGAGACAGTTAAGAGGTGACATGATAGCCCTGCTTAAGTATTTGAAGGGGTGTCACATTGAGGATGGAGCAAGCTTGGTTTTTTTTGCTGCTCCAGAGACTAGAATGTGGAACAAGGGATGCAAGCTACAGGAAAAGAGATTCCACCTCAACATTAGGAGGAATGTTAGAATTCCTGACAGTAAGAGCTGTTCAACATTGGAACACACTTCCTTGCAGGCGGTGAAGTCTCTTTCTTTGGAGGTCTTTAAACAGAAGTTATTTTAATTATTATTTTTTTAAATTAAAGCCAATGCTTTGATAACATGATAATAACAATTACCATAAGAAATTAATACATTTTAACATTAACAAATTATTTTTCTTTAATGATCTAACATTAATGTCTTCACATTAATACTAACGTTTCCAAGTTTCTCTTTTCAGTGACTGAAAACTTTTTCAAAAAATCAAAAATTAAAAGCATTTTGAGGCTAACTTTGACTGTGGTTTAAAGGAATTCATGGAAGGCCTCAGGCTTCACCCATCATCCTGATGAGGACATGTCAAGTTGTGATGCTGACTTGTCAAGTGTAAGATAGTCAGACAGCCACAATTCAGTCATATGATAGCACTGAACTCCTCCTAAGGTTTCCTCTCCGTTTAGTGCTCTGCTGTTGGGATTGTGGCTGAGTCACTTTGCAAAATCATGCATTCGTTACATTTTAAGAGAGGTAAAATCAGCCAACGTCTCCCTAAACTTATTGGAACCATGTATACACACAGTAGAGGAACATGCTTCTCTTCTAGAGATGGGAAGAATGCTGGAGTCTGTTCTAGAGATGAAAATAACTGGTAGTTCTTCAACTGTGTTTTAAGTTTTTTATGATCAGTTGTGTTGGCTCATCTTAATTTTTAATATAAATATTTCTTTTTAAATGTTTTAATAATTTTTAAAATTGTTACTTACTTTAACAATGAATTACTGTCTCATTTCAATAACGTATGTCAGGATACTTTTGTTTGTGAAAGTATCATTTTAAAAAGTCCTACAGTACATGTTCATGGCGGGCCTTGATCTGTTAAGTCTGGAACTTAGGAAATAAACATATTGTTTAATATGGATGCCATATTTCTGCAAAGTCGTGTTTGGTTATTTCATCCCTTGTTACTCAAGCTTATATTGGAAATTATTCAACTAGATCATGTCTAGCCCCATCAGAGATAGTCCTTCTGTGTTTTTCCAGGAACTTGCCATTTCCTCTCTAGCAGCTCCAGTCATAACTGAGATCAGATCATTATGTAGCAGTTCTGTAATTTCCTCATCAAAAATTGACAATATTAGCAACGATTCCAAGAAAACAATATTCTGCCGTATCATCTGATTTAACCAATTTAAAATATTTTTCCCAAAATCCCTAACCTTTGCTAATCTTGTTTTATAGCCTTTGTGGCTATAAACCAGGGCCCTACACCAGGAAAAGGCGGAGTGTAAATAGTAAAATAAAATAAATATATGATGTCCTCTATTATTCATTTCCCAGATTTTTAAAAAAAATGATTTCCTGGTTGCTAGGAAATGCTACTGAGAAGAGTAAGAGCAGTGAAATTTCAGTGCAGTTTTCTACCAGTATTCCAATAGCCCAGTATGCTGTAGGATTTTTCTGCTCATACAAATATACAGCTTTTGCACAAAACGCTGATGCAGAAAAAGCATTTCTTTACAGGACATTTCTTTTTTAAAAAAAAAAAAAGTAGAAAACTATGTGTTTTTCTTTGTAGAAAACCGCTTTGGAAGATTTTAGAGGTAAGTCTACAATGGCTGCCTCTGGACTATTCTGGACCCGAAGCTGCCCTGACTTCCCATTTCTTGCACATTCCTAAGCAATGGCAGGTGACTGTCTACGCAGCATCTAGCTGTGCTGCCTGCTACCACTGGTATGAGTCGCTCCTTCTGAGGTCTGAAATGAGACACCCAGAAAAAAATCAAATGGCTGTTGTGACCTCAGAGGAGCAACTCCCATTGAAAGCAGCGGCAGTGGTTAGCACAGCAGGACATTTCTATGGTTCTATATTGGGAGTTCCTGCATGACAGGGGGTTGGACTGGATGGCCCTTGTGGTCTCTTCCAACTCTATGATTCTAGATAGCCAGCGAGTGTCACCCTGGAATGCTCTGGACTTTCTGGGAAGTTCCAGAGCAAATGGCAATGTGGAGTGTGTGGACCACACCAGGTGACACTGATCCCCAGACATTTGCCTTTTGGAAGAAGGAAGCTGTGGCATTTGCCTGAGTTCCTTTAAAAGAGATGGTGTAAGTGAGGCAAGGCTCAGTGGGAAGAGAAAGGAGAGGACCCAACAGCTCTTTAGCTTAGTAACAGAGATGATCACCACCCCCTGGAGCCACAAATGACTAGACAAGCACTTCAAAGGGGAAACTTTACCTTTTATTCATCCCTAGCATAAAAATGTGGCATTGGTATCAGCACATTTAAAAGACATGGGAACCTATTGACTAACATAATTAAAACACAGGCACACAGAAATTCAACTCACTTAGGCCAGTCAACATTTCTTATGCTAACCAATAGATCATAGAGTTGTTTTGAGGATAATGTGGAATAAGAAGCTATGTTTGTCATCTAGAGGAAAGGGCAGATTAAAATTTCAATTGAATGCATGCGAAGTAGCACCATTCCAAAATGTGACAGGCTTTTAACCTTTTCTCTAGCATCTTGAGTCTTCTTTCTTTTCTTCATGTTATCTCAGGTCTCCTATCTTTTAAACTCTTCTTTGGATGCAAACATATTATACAACATTGACCACAGTTTGTTGTTGTCATTGTTACTGTTGTTGTTACTATTGTTGTTGTCTGCCTTCAAGTCATTTCTGACTAATGTGAACTTTTCACAGAGTACTCCCAGATATTTATCAGGATCCCCTACTACTTTTTTGCTTCTTGGCTCCATTTGATTTTTACTTTATGCATAAGGCACAAGGCAGTTCCAAGTTTAATGTGGTCAGCAAACCATCAGAGCTGTGCTGCATGATCAGCAGTATCATATGTTGGTCGACAGTATTTTGGAACACAGATGGGAAATTGCATGGCTGGGTGCACTGTCACAAAGGGAAAAAAGCTCCTCTACACATCACAAATTAACAAAAATTACCCAGAATCTTTTTAATGTGATAGTTTAGTAATGTTTGGAACAAGTCAGTAAATGAGGGGTGGGGAAGGAAGCAAAGATTCAAAACCTGATCCTGAATGATCATGCTAATTTGGCTTGTATTATAAAGACTAAGCTGGATGAAGCTGGGGGAGAGCAGGTTAACCTCTCCTAGTTCTGATTATTTCAGTTCTCTGTACAGCGCCACGTTAGTCCTGTGATGGTGGTGGTGGTGGTGGGGAGATGGTAGAATTGTTTATCAATATTTTATCTCCAGTGCTAAGACACTGGGCTGATGAAGAGTGGGGGAAAAGCTGGCCTACCTCTGTGCTTTCCTGATTTACAGGGAGAACTGACTGACCATACTGCTGCCTCCCATAATGGGTCCAACAAGGATGTGTAGTCTGCACCACTCTCCTACTACTGCAAGGATGGACCTATCAAAATGGAGCATTCATGGCTACAAGCCATGCCATTTCCCCCCCCCCCCCTTTTCTGCCCCAAACACATGTACATGAATACATGGACAAATCACCAACAGTTGCCAATCATATCCTTTACCCTGCCAAGTCACCAGCCCATTGGACCAGCTATGTGATAGGACACTCGATCACACAGTTGATTAGCTTCCCATATGGCATATCGATGTGTCCAGTGACACATTGGCATGGCATGATCATGAAGTCCCCCCCATACATACTCCCTTTCTCCTCCTTCCCCCCATGTCCCCTGTTTGACCTGCCAATTTCTTAATGTTTTTATTAAATCCATTGTATTGTCTTCATTTTGCTTCATGGGGCATGCAATAGGTTGATGGTGCACAAGAAACAGGCTCCTCCCTCCATAACTGTCATCTTCCGGCCTGAGAGGGAGTGACCAGGCAGGCCCAACTCCATCAGGGCTAGCCTGAAAGAAGAGGCACTTCCCTCCATAACTGTCATCATCTGGCCTGTGAGGGAGTGATCAGGCAGGTCCAGCTCCATCAGGGCTAGCCTTAAGAAAGAGACTCCTCCCTCTATAACTGTCATCTTCCGGCCTGAGAGGGAGTGAACAGGCAGGCCCAGCTCCATCAGGGCTAGCCTGAAGAAGAGCCCTCCCTCCAGCCCATCTGCCTTGGTCCAGGCCTCAGAGGGAGGGAAGAACCACTGGACCTCATCCCCTTTCCCACCACCATTTCCTTCTCCTTTTGTGTCGTGTCTTTTAGATTGTAAGCCAGAGGGCAGGGAACCATCTAATTAAAAATAATAATTGTAAGCCACTCTGATAGCCATAAATAAAAATGGTGCACAAGCTGAATTGTGTTTATGTGCAATCAATTTGTGGATGGCAATAAATAATTATGGACAGCAATGCCACTTGCCTGCTCCGTATGCTCTCCATCCTTCCCATTTTGTCCAGTGCAGAACAATCATATTCATTTCAAACGTGTGTAAGTAGAGGTAGGCATGTGGTGCCGTTGCTCATGGTTGCTTCTTCCACTCTGTTGTGCATGTACCTCATGCACAGCTGTACACAAATACATATGTACCTGGAGCATCATCACACATTTCAAATTGTATGTAGACATTTACACACCTATTTCACTGAGCATCTGTTTCTTCCATGTCACAATTCACACATGAGGCAGCACTACACAACTACCACGCAACTCCGTGAGCATAATGTCATGGTCCAGCTCAGTGTATGCTCTTAGCCATTTTTTACAACCCATTAGTACAAAAAAAAAAAAAAAAAAAAAAAAGCTGAATAGCAGAATGACCAGATGTGTTGACCTCCATTTGTCCACCCGTGTGCTCAAGGCATAGCTAGAGATGCTTTCACTTTTAAACACTGTTCTGAAGCCACAGAAGAGGGCCTTATTAAAAGCACCGAGGTTTGTGTTACAGCTCAGGATCCAGACCTATTCCCTCTTCCCATCTTTTCTTCCCTCCTGCTTGCTTACCCTCTTGAGTTTGGCATCTCAGGCTGTCACAGTCCACCAGACTCACAGACTGTTTCCTTCATCAGTGGAGACAGTTCCCATGGCAGGATAAATCCAACTTCAGACCACCAATGCAATGTGCAGGCATGCTGACCAGATCAAATTTGAAGTTTCACTGCATGGCAGGCACCAGCTGACTCAATTAAGGCAAGCTGTTGAGTTAAATTTGTGATGTCGCTGCTGTGCGATCAGGAATAAAAATGGCTCCCTTACCAAAATAAAAAAATACACTCAAAAAGAACACACTTAACAACTCTAAACGATAAACCCAGGGCAAAAGGTACTTGTGTTCCATGATTTTATACAAGTAGAGAAAAACCTAATCATTTGAAACTGTCACCAGAATTCATAATCCAATGTATTTCTGACCTCATTTTTAAATAAGTTTCTAGTTCTTATGGTGATTAATAATGTCGAAGGATTGCCCTAGTGCCATGGTGCAATGGTGCTTCTCAAACTTTCTGCGCCTCTTCAATGAATATGAGAATGTGCCATAAAAAATGATAAATATTTCCATACATTTGAGAATGTATACAGTTTAGATTTTCATGGGATATGATTTGGACTAGCACTTTTAAAATATATAGAACCCTACCTAACACCTTTATTTACCCCTTATGCATGGGAGCTGGACAGCAAAAAAAGAAGATACAAAGAAAATAAACTCTTTTGAGATGTGGTGCTGGAGAAGAGTGCTGAGAATACTGTGGACATTCAAAAGACAAACAAATAGGTCCAAACAAATAGTTCTACAGATGCCACGGACTGTCAGAAAGATAAATGAATGGGTTCTAGAGCAAATCAGCCCCGAATGCTCAATAGAAGCCAAGATGACTAAACTGAGACTGTTGTACTTTGGACATAACATTAGACGATATGATTCACTGGAAAAGCAGATAATGATTGCAAAGGCAGTAGGAAAACAGGAATACCACATTACAGATGGGTTGATTCAGTCAAAAAAAGCCACAGCCCTGACTGCAAGGCCTTAGCAGGGTGGCTGATAGCCAAAGTTCTTGGTGGTCTCTCATTCAAATATAACTTGACAGCAAACAGCAAAAATAAACAATGCCCACAGAAGGTTCCTTAGATTGTCTAGAGCATTATTATGCCACAAGGTTTCACTTAAAGTATGGCTTCAACTGCATTTCCCATTAGTCTTAGCCAGCACTGCCAGTGATGCAAAACTGTAGGAGATGGTGTGGGAAGCTATCTGTTACCTAAAGGAAACTCTGAGGTCACTTTGATAAATATGAATGTGTCCAGAGGAAGGTGAGAAATATAGAAGCAGCTCTGGAAAACAAGTCTTCATTGGAGATTTTTCAATAGATGTCAGAGGGTCATTCCTGAAATGTATCCTAACTGTGGATTCCTCCACTGGTCAGAGGTCAGATTAGATCACCTTGACTATTCTTCTAATTCTATGTTCCCTCTATGTTTACTTGAAGGAATATGAAGAAAGCTGAACAAAATTTCTCTGCCATTTTTCACTGTGGATCAAGAAGAAGGCTGCACACCTAGAATCTGTTATTGAAACTTCATCCTGCTACTGAAGCTGTATTATGAGTGAATGCAGACAGTTCAGTTTTGTTCATGGAAAGCATTTACAAGAACAAAATTTAAAAAAAAATCTAAGGAAGGCCTCTCATTTTTATAAAGAAGCAATCTGTTAAGGATAGATTCAATTTGCTTTTTTCATTAGAGAGAGATGGAGAAGGGGAGAAACACCTTTTGAAAGAATGCACCCAGGACAGCAGTGTTTTGATACATCACTTTTCTCAGTGGAAAGGGGAAAGGGAAAACAGATGGTTGTTGCTGCTGTTTTTTTAAAAAGCAAAACTCTACTAAAACCTCTGCCTCCTATAACTCTGTCACTGCATCTCCAGTTCAGCATTTTTGTCTTCCAAATACCCCCAAACCAAGGCGCTCAGTATTCTAGTCACTGCTATTTCCCTAGCCAAACCAGTGAAGTCAAAATATTGTGATATTAATGTTCAGTTAAATCATTTTGCATAATTAAATAGCCCGGCCTCTTTCAGTTCCAGAAATGTGAGTTCTCCACTGGCAAGTCTTGTCGAAATATGTTGATCCACCAGGGTTTCTGAAATGGCTCTACTGAAAACCAGTGAACCTTAAATAAAAAGAAATCCCCAGCTGTACAGATATATCCTGTCAGGGAAAACCAAAACTCAGCTGGATACTAAACCTACCTGACTTTATCTCATCATGTTCAAGCAGGAATTTTTCCTGTCCAAAATCATACAATTAGGAAAGCAGAAGAGGAACATATTAACCCTCAAGATATGTGAGACTTCAAGGCATGTCATACCCAGCCCATTTTGCCAATAGTGAGGGACAATGGGAGTTGTAGTCCCACAGCAACTAGAGAGACACCCAGTACCCATCCTTGGATGAAAGGATCTTGTTACAGGGAGACGCTATGTCTTTCTAGTTTTAGTATTGGGTTGTAACAACTTAATTTGGGCCTGCTCCTATGGCATATGGGCAAAGCTTGTTACATTCTCTGTCTCAAGAATGATTACATAGGGGGCAGTAACAGAAGGCAAGGAAATCTCTTAAATATTTACTGTTCCTTTGCTGACTGTCCCAGCTTTCATTCCCAGTATAGCAGAATTAAATGGATGTAATGTAAAAGGAGGCCTAAACACCCTGGAAGATATTACATCCTGTGTGATTTTGGAAACTAAGGAGCATCAGGCAGTTAGTAATTGTAAGGAAAAGCCCTACATCAGGTGCTGTAGGCTATATTTCAGAGGAAGGAAATGGCACAACACCCCTGACCAAATCTTGCCAAATGAAACTGTATGAGTGGGTCACCATAAGCTAATGTCAATTTGAAGGCATGTGTCCATAGAAGGGCAACCAAGATAATCTAAGGCATAGAACCCAAGCATTAGGAAGCTGGGAATGTTTAGGTTGGGGAAGAGAACTCTGAGAGATGGCATGATAGCCATCTGTAAGTTTCTGAAGAGATAACATGTAGAAGATGGAGCGAACTTGTTTTCTGCTGCTCCAGAGACTAGAATACGAACTAAATGGATTTAAATGACAAAAAGAAGATTTTACCTAAACATCAAGGAGACTTTCTTGAATGTAATAACTGTTCAACAGTGGAATAGGTTGCCTCAGAAGCAGATAGACCCTCCTTCTTTGGAGGTCTTTAAACAGGAGTTGGATTCCCATCTTTCAAGAAAGCTGTAGTTTTGCATTCCTTCATGGCAGGGGATTGGACTTGATGCCATTATACTACTTTAACTGCCATGGTTCTGTCCTATGGAATCCTGGCATTTGAAACCCCAGGATTCCTTGTGATGGAGCTGTGGCAATTAAAGTGGAATCATAATGCTATAACTAGGCAGATTATCACACTGCCCTTTTCTGTCCTTTCCTTCCGACCTAGACATGGGATAAAAACTTTTAAGCACGGGTTTTATCACATACCTCCATGCCCAAGCAGGAGGCATTTTGTACCCAATCATGGCATTCCATACCCAATCCAGACTTCTCATGTACTTTGCAAAGAATGGGAAAATCCTGATCTTTCAAAAAGTGTGGAATATGGCATGATCAGATATCCTGTCTGTCACTGAGGCATCCGATAAAACCTGTGCTTAAAAGTTTTCTTCCTGCACCTAGCTTGGAATGGACAGAAAAGTACAATGTGATAATCTCCTAGATGGTGTGAAAGTGACATAGAATCATGTGAAGAAGAAAAAAAACAGGTTGCTTAGACAATGTAAGTTCCTAGTGATTTTAAGTTAGGTTAAATAGGTGCAAAACATACCAAGCCATGTTCCAAAACATCCTGACATGTTCTGCTGTTATGATAACACCTAGAACTCTAAAAGAACCAGAGTGACGTACTTAGTTTGGAAATAGCATTGGTTCTTTATTGGTGAATTGGTAATCCTAGAATCTAGTTTTAAAATAGGTTCAATCATTCAATGTCATGCAAAACAGCACTGTTTGGGCTGTTTCCCAGAAGCTTAAAAGAGCCATTGGGAGGGCAAGACTCTGCTCCTGTTCTCTTTTCCCCTCGCTGAGTCTTCCTAATGTTTAGGCGGAATCTCTTCTCTTGTGCATCCATTACTTTATGTTCTAATCTCTAGAGTAGCAGAAGACAAGCTTGCTCCATCCTCAGTATGACACGCCTTCAAATATTTAAAATCCTCCATGGCTATCATATCACCTATTAACCTTCTCTACCCCAGGCTAGACTTACCCAGTTCCCTAAGCTGTTCTTTGAGTCAGAGACCTGGGCTACCAATCCAGAATCCACCTGGGGAGTGGCTAAATAAACTGCTGTGTTCAATCTACTATCAGACTGCATCCAGAACCTTTAAAAAATTGTTTAAAATTCTCCTTTGGTAGAAGTTGTTCCTTTAAAACCCTCTCCATTTTGTATTTATATAAGTCAGCCTTAGAACAAATGTAGAAAGTCTGAGGTCTAGTTGCTGGCCTTTCCCAGTTAAAGAGAGCAGGTAGTAGGCCATGGGGAAAGATCTCCAAGAAACCCTGGAGAGCCAATGACAGTCAGAACAACCAGTATAGGGCCAGCTGGACAAATACTCTAGATCTGATATAAGCTAGCTTTTGTTGTTACTGTTATTATAGACTTCCTCCATGTTGGAAAGTAGAAAGAGGATTCTAACCTCATCTTCATTGCCACAATATATTCATAGCTGAAGCCTTTGTTAAGCCTCTACAAAATTCTGTTAAGGTCAGCAATCTGGTGACTTTGAGTGGCATTCTCAAAACATTTTAAAAATAGAGCTTCTCCTCTGGTCAATAAAATTGATCATCTTTGAGTGGAAATAAAGGCACTTCTTTGGACTTGACAGAAAGTCTGGTATGACATTTGATGCCGTTAGATGCACCTTTTTGTAAATATCCTTGGTGGCATGTGCTATACTATTTAATGTAGATGCAAGGCCTGAGGATATAGACTTTACAGTGACAAACGGCGGGTTCATGACTGTGCTCAGCTGTTGCATCTAAGCAAGGTTGCATAGACAGGGACTGGTAGGATGGAAACCATAATGCAACAGTTTTGAACTCCTTGTAAAGTTCTGGTCACCACAATTCAGGAGGAACATTCTCCAGCTTGAACGTGTCTGGAGGATGGTGACCGGAATAGTATCACGGGTGGCTTAGGGAGCTCGGTATGTTTAGCATTGAAAAGAGGTTAAGAAGTGATATGATAGCCATATTTAAATATTTGAAGTGATGTCATACTGAGGATGGAGCAAGCTATTTTTCCCTGCTGCTCCAAAGATCAGGAATAGAACAATGGATTCTAATTAACTTCCTTATGGTAAAAGCTGTTTGACTCTCTGGGTGTTACACCTGTAAAAGTCACCAGCAGGAGTCTTGCTTTGGGCAGAGATTTGGGGAGTAAAAAAGATCTTAGCCATTTAGTTTATTATTTCCGTTGTTGTTGTTTTTAACAGTTGGTGTTATTTAAATGATGTTGTGGGATTGCCTTCTTCCTGTGCCAAACTAACTTGGCTGGCTTTAGATATTCAACACCTTTACTGATTCAAACTCTGCCTCAGGCAGCTAAAGGACTCAGGTCAGGCCAGACAACTCCTAAGTAAAGAAGATGGGAAAAGGAAGGACTTCTGTGCCTTCCATCCTTCTTTTACCCACCCCCATTTATTCTAAAAAGCAGAATAATTTATATGAATATAGCCAGGGTGTAGAATTTATTGCAATGGCAAATTTTTGTTATTTTAGAGCAGAGTGGGTTAAACTGGACCAGTATTTTGATTTTGCTGGGGGGCGGGGGGTTGCCTTAAAAGCATCAGATATCGAGTTGTGATTCATATGTTTTAGTGTATTCCTTGCCACACATTGATAGAACTAGCCCACAGC
Source organism: Sceloporus undulatus (assembly GCF_019175285.1). Lineage (NCBI taxonomy): Eukaryota > Metazoa > Chordata > Lepidosauria > Squamata > Phrynosomatidae > Sceloporus > Sceloporus undulatus. The sequence goes on along the minus strand of NC_056529.1, from coordinate 10,858,118 downwards.
TCCTGCGATAGAGCAGGATACAAGCTCAGTGACACTGCTCTCATTCGCTCTGCCCTGCGAGGGTATTGCACTTACTCTATAAATACCCAGACAATTGGCTCAATATAACGATACAGTTAAGCAGTTTTAAAAATAAGTTAAGCTATGTCACCTTCTTGTCAGCCATGCTGCTAATTTAACTATATGCAGGGTTTTATATAATGAACTGTTAGGCAGGCTCCAAAGTGAACTATCTAGTTACTGCATGCACTTCAGTGTTCATTAAGGTGTGAGATGACAGGGCTGACCAAATAGCTTGCTGCAGCCTAATATCACCAAGCCAATGGCTAACCTGAACAGCATAGAATTAAATACATTAGTAGCACTTACGAATGGAGGAGAATAGCAGCAGCAATGTTTGTCCACTCTGGTCTAGATTTCAAGCTTGCTCTTTCTGCCAAAATGATACCCAAGTCTCAATTTGCTATCATTAAGGTTGTCATAAACTACTGTCAATGCAAAAATTCACCCTCCCCAGCCCATGCTGTGCATCCCCATGCATTCCTGCTCCTACTCTCCATCCATCTCCATTCTACCAACATTTTCCCTATTCATGGCATGTTGACTCTGACATTCCCAGATTTCATGGCATTTTGGTTTCATGGCAGAAATTTGGAGGAAAGGCATGTGGTACTTGGGCCTCAAAATGCCAACCTTCCAACCTTACAGTCGTCAAAACTGGCATCTTAACCACTAAGCCATCACATCCCTAAGCTTAAGTTTGCTATGTTTAAAATTTTCATTGCTCCAAAATCTAGTAAACCAGGGAGTAGACTGGAGTGTGTAATAAAGGATAAGGTACTTGAAAATGATCATGTCAAAAGACCTTTCCATCTTTCCACAAAGTTAAAAAAAAATTGGAAATAATAGCAGGGCAGCTAGAATTACAAGGGGAAACATTCTTGGTGGTGAAGTCAAAGGCTTTCATGGCCGGCATCCATAGTTTTTAATGGGGTTTTCGGGCTATGTGGCCATGTTCCAGAAGAGTTTCTTCGTGACGTTTCACCTGCATCTGTGGCTGGCATCTTCTCTGAAGATGCCAGCCACATATGCTGGCAAAACATCAGGAAGACACTCTTCTAGAACATGGCCACATAGCTCGAAAACCCCACCAAAAACTATTCTTGGCTCTGGAACTCCCTTCCTAGAGAGTCCAGATTGGCTCCCTGTATGATATTGTTCCAGTATCAGCTGAATGTTCCTTTTTAAATTTTAGCTGCCCTTTGGGGACTCATAGTTTATCGGGGAAAGGTTTTTTTAATAACTGAGCTGTTCTTGTCTTATCTTGTGCTTTCAAACTGTTTCATTCTTACTGCAAGTTTAGTTATATTTTAATTTTTGAACACATTATTGACTGTTTTTAACTGTGCCTGTTTTAATTTGCATTGAATCCAAAGCCTGGGGCAAAGACGGTAAATAAATGAGTAAAACAAATAATGAGACTCTTATTTAAAAAAAAAAAAAGCTCCCAAAAAAAGGTAAAATACGTTTCTCTGAAACCTCAATTTTCCTGGGAGAAAAGGTCTTCTGAAAATTTCTGACCACAACACTATCTAAGACATGTTCACATTGTATTAGTAAGGTGGAAAGTTTTTCCCTTCCAACATTCTCCCTATTTGATGGCTTCTCTTGTCCTACTACTGCAGGTAGCCGCTAATGTTCAGCGATCTCTTGACCACACAGCATATAGCATTCCCATTCTGATAATGACCCTTATATAAGTGCCTAACAATCAGGTTTCTCCCAAGCACTGAAGTAATTCGGTAATGCCTACGCAGCTATAGAAACTGCTGAGCAAAATCCTCACTCAATGTGTCCCCTTGGCATTCTCTAGCCATATTGACAAAGCCTTATATATCTAGGCAAATGTTTAATTACACCTTAGGAATGAGATTATATTGTTGTGGCAATATAGTCATAACCATCGCCTTTAGACTGAGCTATCATAGGTCACTCCTTTGAGGGGAGTGTGGGGCGCTAGGGTTAAAACAACCTATATTGGAATGATGGGCTTCTTTTTATTGAATGGTCTTTTTTTTATTTTAAGAAGTTCAGCGAGGTCCTGCAAACTATTTGGGAGGTGAAATGCTGTTCTTGGAAGCTTCTGGAGTAGCAGTCAACCCACTTTTGGTTTTTTTGGTTTTGGGTTTGGGGGGGGGGAATACTGAAAATACAACCTTGGCTATGGCACACCTTTTTATTTATCCTGTTGTTAAAAATGTCTTGTAAAAATTTATCTTGTTGTAAAAAAGCAAGCTTTGTAAAATAAAGATATATTAATTAATTAAAAATACAAAAAAAAACTTTTAAAAATTTAGATCTCAAATTGATTCTATCCTGAATATGATCAATCATTTTTGTCCAAACCCTAGTCTGAGTTTATATGACATTCGATTAGTGAAAGGTGAATACCATATGCTGAGAAATGTATTGACATTTATAGTGCTGTATTTGAGAAATATTTTGGACCTTCCTCTCCTTCTTTTTCCTTTCCTTTCCTACCCTTCTTCTACTTGCCTGGCATTGCTTTCTTTTCTTTTCTTTTCTTACCTATCAACTGCTATTCGATGGCTGCTATTCCCTTCATACTGCAGCGGCAATGACTGAGTTAAGGCCAACAGAACTCTGTAACCTAGGCAAAGTGTGAGCTTTTTAGTTTCCAATAAAAATGTCAAGGAGATATGAATAGCAATAAATATTTCAAAAATATTAAACTGAAGAAAAACAATTGAAAATGGGCACAGGAAAAAAAGAAGATTTAGCTAACCAAGCTATGTAATACTCTGTTATTTTAATCAACATGGTGAAGTAACTGAACTTATGTAGAAACAGACTTTTATGTTTAATGTAAAATCTTTTATCTTCCTTAAAGATCTTCTGAAAATGTCCCCCCGGTACCATTTCAGAACGACTGGCTTTCTGTTCAAGCACTGGACTACACCTGTCAACTATGCATGGCTCAATCCCAAACACACTTATTCAAAACTGCATCCTATTGAAAAGAATATGGCTCTTTAATGGGTATGGATGGAACTGTAGTTTTGGTTTGGAAGGCCCTCCTACTGCACACACACAAACAAAAACCATGGTCCAGTTGCTTCTGGAAAGCTAAAATTGGTCACTTTGGCCAAACATCTGAAGTAAGGTTGAGCAACTGAGGCCTTCCAGATATTCTTCAACTTTTGTCATAGAAAGGTGGGTGAAAGTAAAACTAAACAATCTACACATACATCTAGAAAAGGCAAAGGGGGAAAACTGGAGGGAGTACCTATCTGCCTACTGTGCCCCCCTTGTCATTATTATGGGGTGATAGGAGTTGCAGTCCAGAAACATCCAGAGAGTGCACTTGCCTACCTAGTGATTCCCAAACTTTGGTCATATTGAAGAGGGAGCCAGCTTGTTTTCTGCTGCTCTGGAGAACAGGACAGAGAACAATGGATGTGAACTGCAGGGAAAGAGATTCCACCTCAACATTAGGAGGAACTTCCTGACAGTAAGGGCTGTTCGACAGTGGAACACACTCCTTCCTCGGAGTGTAGTGGAGTCTCCTTCCTTGGAGGTCTTTAAGCAGAGGCTGGATGGCCATCTGTCGGGGATACTTTGACTGAGAGTTCCTGCATGGCAGGGGGTTGGACTGGATGCCCCTTGTGGACTCTTCCAACTCTATAATTCTATGATTCCTCTAGGTATTTTGGACTTCACCTCCCAGAAGCCCTACACAGATTGACCAAATTCAAGAATTCTGGGAGCTGAAGTCCAAAACATGCGGAGGGCCAACATTTGGGAACCAGTGTTCTAAACCATAGGGTTTCACATTAAAAGTTGTAAGAATCCAGTCCACACCTGCAGAATACAGCAAGTGAAATTCATTCAACAAATCTGATGGGATAATCCCAGAAGAAATGTGGAATTCAAGTCAGTGGAGATGTCAGTGTTGTACTGATATGACTTGGAAGACAAAAACACAGTCCTAGCTAGGAAAGAACCATGTAGGCCTTCAGGGCAATAAAACAGCCAAAACTTCAAAAGGGTTTCTTTCTTTCTTTTTTCAGAGACGACAAAAATCTTGTGATTTAACCACAAGGTGATTAGGAAATTAAATGCAGTTAGAACATTTTGATAGAGCTAATTGGAAAGGTAAAATCAGAATTCCCTAAGCCAATTTTTAAAGGCAGTGGTTTTGAGTAGTTTTGTTTTCTTTTTCCTGTCAGAAAGAAAATATTTAGATTGAAATGTCTGTATTTTCCTCTTTCTCATAGGAAAATAGTATAGATAATATTCAGTGTAGCACTGCGACTTTTGATTCATCTTCTTGTGGTATTTGAGAATAGTATTGGTTAAGAGAGAGAAAATGAGAGACAGAAAGAGAACGAACAATTTTTCCCATTCTGCTCTACTGACCTTTTGCTTAGCTTTTTGCTAATGTCATTTTCACTCTTGGTTGGGCTTTGCTGACAGTTAGGATGGCTTCTTTATGAAGATCCTGAGATAAACAAGGGTCATGCATTCATTCACATAGCAAAAAATGGCTTCATCAGTTCCTCCTTCAACATAAAATATACCTGATCTAATAAAGACAACATCGGACCCCCATGGAGTGTACTTGTTAATCCTGTCAATCCCTATCTTGCTGGCTTTTGAAGGAAAAGGGGTGATTTCATTAAGCAAGTAATAATTTGCATTTTTCCTGGGTTTTCTTTTTTGAAAGAATAAGCATGAATTTGGAATATCATAGAAATTATTTACATACATTAGCACACACAACAAAAAGGCAATGCACAAACCAAGACAAAGAATATATCTGCACTACATAGTTATTGCAGTTTGAAACTACTGGACTAAAACTCTTCCCTTTCCCCTAACGCCATTGATCTAAATCCAAGGCCCTCTTAGGAAGGAGGGGGAAATGAGAAAGAGGAAGAAAACAGTAGGGTTCACATGGCTTTTGCACTTGCATAAGTGATAGCACTCTTGTTCTTGTGTTCCTTAAGCACTGTGTGATTTGTGGAGCTGGAACGTACATTCCAAGAGTTCCACAGCATTGAACCATCACAATTAAAGTGGTGTCGAACCAGATTATTTCTGCAGCGCAGATGTAGCCTTAGTATTTGGTGATTCTGAGGAGGAAAAATTGATTCTGAACGCACACATGCACACTATCATTTGCATTTGTATACCTCACAATTTGGGGAGGGGGTTCAAAAAACAACTCACTTAGTGCGGTTTTTTTCTTGTACTAGTGAATTCCAATATAAAGCGTGAGTTGGATTAATTACATGTGTGAAGTGGTACATACACCCTTTGAGTCACAAATAGCAAGCATATGAGGCCAGGCCCAATTCCATTTTCTTCCTGAGCAACCATCAGGCTGTGAATATAACTTGAGAAGCAGGCTTCAGAGATATTTCTAAGTTGTGCCTCCAAATATATGGGTAAGTGAAATGATTCATGCAATGTTATGGCAAGAGTGGCCTGAAGGCGACATGTACAAAACCTTACTCTTCAACCCTTTGCATGGTCTCCCTCAGCTAGGATGCCTCCACTTAAAAGGATGCGAACAGTTCCCTTCTCACTTGTGTCCTCCAGCATGCCTCTAGACATTGAACTTTGACAGCTGATAGATTGCTCAGGAATACTGATAGGCTGGCCAGCATGAAGACTGCAAAGGCAGGGAGTTGGTATGATGAAGGCTCCTCGGTTGTGAATGCGTTTGCTTAACAGTTAGACCTACTCTTTGCTTTTAATATAACTGCATATGCTGAGGTTCCAAAGCACTTTGGTTTCCTTTCATCCTCTTGTAATGTCTCTGCCACATGGCTATAAAACCTGATCCCACTGAAGTTGTTCCAGTTCTGACTCAAAGCTCCATCCAGTTCAAATGCTGATCAGATTTCAAGGAACATTTCTTTCCTCTGCATGGAAATTCGTATTCGTTTCTGTGCACAGGTTTCAAAATGTATATGTTTTTGTGTGCTTTTTAAAAATATATATACACATTTATATATATATGTATGTGTATGTATACATACATTTTTCCTCCGACTAAAGCAAAGTGCAGTCTACAAGTCTCATGATCCTCCAAACATCTTGGGAGGGGGGATAACTGAAAAAGTTGATTTCTCCCCTCTTGCTACACTTGTCAAAACATCGAAACATTTGACTTAACGGTATCTACCAAATTTGGCACCACATCCAATAAAATAATTATACATCGCCAGGGCATTATCCCATTAGATGCTCATAATTTGAAAGAACTATGGGAAAAGACAACCAGCAAAAAATATTGGCAATGTGAGTTAATGAAAAGCTCACATTTTCTAACTACTGTTTAACTAATTAAAATTGAATTAAAGGAATATAGCATTAACTATGTCAACTGTTTTGCATTAAAAAGTTGTTAAATATATCATGCTGTTTGTAGGCAGATTTTTGCAACAGCTAATTGTGAGAAATAGTCATGTAGTATCTAATTGCATAACTGGATAGCGTATAAAATTCACAATTAGGTGAATTATATTTAGTAAAATATGTTCAAATACATTGTTTTTTAGATGGTGGGGTTTTATGGAAGCATAATGGAATCGAAGCACATTTTTAATTACCTAATTATTGCCATTTTCCAAGTCCACTTACACCATAATTGCTCTTATTTTCATAGTCCAGGCTTGGGGGAGAAAAGAGAGTCTCCTTTTAATTACGTAGAATTGTTTTACCTTTATATTTGTATCCAAATGTCAACCAAATGCAATGCAGCCCTCAAATTTATGTGCCGATCATGTTATTGTTCTCAGATATGCCTATCATATTATCATATTATTGTTACATAAGTGGATAAAAGACACACATTTACATGCACACAATCTTTTTTCGCAATTGTATCCTGAGTTGAAATCCACACCAATAAATGGAGATAAGTTTTTATATGCAAGCCATATCAACTTCATTCCAATGATGCCAGATAGAGTCTGCCTCCAACCTATATGAAACTGGCGCATCTTATACATTGAGAAGTGGGATTAAACCACGCATTATGTGGAAAATCCACACATTATAAATTCACAGGATTAAAATTAAAGAATCCAGCCTTATCCGTGTAACAAAATATTGGTATCTATTCACACAATCATGGATCTTGTACACTAACAGTGCCTGAACATCAGACATTCACTCATGGTTTTTGGATTCTTGTTATGGCTGTATATGGATACCTGGATTATTGATTTAAAAATCATAATAAACAAAACAGGCAACAACCCTTATGGACACACTTTTTGGTTAACTGTGTACTTATAGGGAAAGTCTGGAAATGAATGACTTTTTAAAGAGTTTTCATGATACATTTCTTCCTCTTACATCTGATATAAATATATGGTACCAAAAAGAAGTGGGGGGGGGAGCTCAGAGAATATAAATTCTAGTCAAATGGAGTAGGATCGCAGTAAAAAGTACTGACACTCACACAAACACACAGAAACACCCACACATATCCATTTCAAGATGATATTTTAAATGAATTATTTGATATGGAAAGGGGATAAAAGGAAAAATGGTTTGTCTTTCCATTTAGTGCATTTTATAAAAGAGCAAATAGAAAGAAAATCTTCTTCGCTGATTGTGTAAAAGGATATATTCTTTCAAAGTGAAAACTACAAGGAAGGAAGAAGGGAAAGGGCCAAGAAGAAGACCAAAGCTGTTAGCAAAGGTGGACATACTGAAAAGCACAATCTCTGGTGCTCATTGTTGAAATCAGTTTAATTTGTAGTACTTCCAGGTATAGTGGGAGGTAAAAATCACATAAATGTTATCATAATCTGGGAGGGCACTTTGGAACATTCTTGAGCATTATGTTTTTTATGACTGCCTCTGTAAGGCAGTCCTGTAGCCGCATTCAAGTGCTAGATAAACCATGGGAGATTATGATCTTCAAATGGTTTACCATTTGTAGTTCCCATTCACATGGGTTACCCTTGCAATCAATGTGCATGTGTGTGTTTATTGCTTTGATGATGGTGTTTTCCCCCCAGAAATAAGGCATCATCATCATCATTATATCTCAAAAGCAGAAAGAAGAGAGAGAGAGAGAGAGAGAGAGAGGACTAGCACCTGCCTGAAGGAGATTCTAATATCAGAAGCTAAACAATAGCAGGAGGGTCTATATGAGAGAAAGCAGGATTACACACACACACACACACACACACACACACACACAGGCAATTCTTTGTTCTTTATCATTTCCCAACCCACAGAATAGTTTTGAGGAAATTATGGCCTGCCAAAAGTTTCCTGTTTTCCAGCCTCCATTAGTCCTGATCCTTGTCCATGGTCTCTCAGGCTGATGAGAACTGAAGTCTAACATTTGGAGTATCGCAGCTACATTGACCCCAGCACTGAATCAGAGATGGCCCAAAGCATTTCACTGCAAGAGGTCAATCACCAAATACTGTCCAGGTTCTGCTCTCTCCATCTCTCCTTTTTCTCATCCTAATCACCAGAGGGGTGTTGGGAAATATGAGAGATAATACTGGATCTTTCGAGTAGAGTAATCAAATTGGCAAGGCAGAAGCTGAGCAATAGCCTTTCCCATGCCCACCCACCTACCTTCAGAGTGGAACAGAGAAAGAAATTAGCTTGGCCTTCTTTGTAAAACATAAAAAAAGATGTTTTATTTGCAAATCCACATACATAATCAAATATATTGTCCAATAAAGAGGATAGAAGGAAGAAAAAAATATTTGCAGGTTAAAGTGATGCAAGAAGCAAGTGGAGTGTAAAAAAAAAAGGAAATTGTGACTCATGCCTGCAATACCTAAATTCTTGTAAAAGAACTTGCAAACTAACCATTATTGCATATAGTTGTCACTTATGAGCCTTCAAGGCAAACCTATCCCACCGTTTTCTTGGCGAGATTTGTTCAGAAAGGGTTTGCCACTGCCTTCTGAGGTTGAGAGGGTGTGATGGTATGTTATTTCTAATAGGAAGAGAGCAAATCCACTATGGATTTTAGTCTGAATCTTAAGGAGCTGTTGAAGGTATTGAAAGAGGTTCAGCACCTATAAAGTACAAACAAAGTGAAAACGCAGAACACATTCACTATCCTACTAGCCCAGGAGGCAACAGTCAACACAATGAATCACTCCTAGTTCCAGTGACTGCTGTTTGCTGGATGATGCTGTCACCACTGCTCCATTTCATTTTAACAGTTGTGTGAGAGTATGGTGCACGAGTGGGTCATATAGGTAGTCCTGCATGGCACATGCATGCTGCTATATAGCTTCCTTCCTATGAGTGACCATTGTGATGACCAGTCAAGATGATCCGAGAGAGCTGTGTGAGAATGCAGCTGATCACTGTGGTAATCCTTCCTTTCAGTTCACTGCAGTGATAAATACTGCCTACTGTTTAAAAATAAGAAGTTTATTATTATTATTATTAAGCTTTATTTATATAGCACTGTAAATTTACACAGCACTGTACATAAAATCTTTTAATTAGACGGTTCCCTGCCTTCAGGCTTACAATCTAAGAAGACACAACACAAAAAGAGAAGGGAATGGTTGTGGGGAAGGGGATCAGGTCCAGCATTCTTCTCTCCCTCTGAGGCCTGGACCAAGGCAGATGGAGGGCTCTTTATCTTATATAGGTCTGATGGCATTGGCCCACCCTCTCTTAACATCATAAGTTAAACTTAACATCATAAGTTAAACTTATGATGGGTTATCCCTACCAGGGCACCTGGATCCATGTTTTTCTTTGGACGAGGGGCAAGAGACTTGGGGCAAGGGATAGATGGTAAGAAAGGGAGGTAGGGAAGAGCTCTACAAAATGGTGGACAAAATGACTTGACATTGAAGAATGAGTAGCAATCTTATCATCAAAACATCTAATTTTATGAAAACTGCCTAAAACAGACTAGAAACTATACAAGGTGGCCATAGGCATACACTGCATGCTGTAGGCACCATTTGGGAATCTAGACAAAAGAATTTCACATCTGTGAAAAATCTGACTTCTAGGTCTACCAAATAGGATAACTGAAAAGTTTCCATTTATGGCATCGACCATAAGGCAGGGTTTTGCCTTCAAACTGGAACCTTATGATTTAGTTTCAACACTACATGTGGTTGGTTTGTTTTTCTTTTTTTGCAATTCAAGTACCAAGCAAAACTTGTTGTTTAGTTCATCAAAAGCAATTTTTAATGAACTTAGCTGTCAGTGCCAGAATTTTTATTTGGCCCGAATGATCTTAATAATGAAAACTCGGAGACTTCAAAAATCCTCTCCATACAGTTAAAACTAATTGAAAATGTGTGCATGGGAGACATCTGAAGAAATAATGTTGCAATTATATGGATTATTAATAGCTACTCCAGATAATGATGATTATTATAATACATGGGAGAAGGGGCAAGATGACTTCTCAGGCCATCTGGGGACCACTGTGAAATCAGCAAGAAACTAGTCTATCAGCATGATTCTTTATTGCCAACAACATGTGAGCACCACAGCTAATCTATGTGAGAAGGGGCAGGGTTGTCCTTAAGGTCTTCAGATACTTTGCATTCCTACTTCAACAGTCCTTTACTATACATCACACTTTCTTTGTAAGAATACTGAGGTGCTATATGTCTTGATGGTAGAAAGGAACTGGAAGACGTAATAATAGCATGAGAAGCAATTGTAACGTCTTTCCCTTTCCACATATTTTCCCACGAACCCTTTCACATTACACAGTTGTAGTACTATATACTACAGGCATGACTGCATTCTATAGAATGCTGAGATTTGTAGTTTCATGAGACAATCAAGGTCTCTATCTGAAAATTCTAAGTACCTCTCTCTGAACTACAAGTCCCAGGATCCCACAGGAAATTGCCATGGCAGTTAAAGTGGCAACCTCTTCCACCTTAGCCTTATTTGGGCATTTCCTATTGTGAAATTGCAGTTGTGTGTGATTTCAATGGGTCAGTTCTAAATATGACTACTAGTAATTCCCAGTGATGTCACTTGGGCAGTGCAGGGGGACCAAACCATACAATGAGAGGAGGCGGCATCACAATTTGACATATAATTTTTTTTTATAATTTTGTTCATGAAACAAAGTGTGCAAACACTGAACTATCAGAAAGCAAAGGTGTCACTGTCTCAGCCACCCATGTGAACAATTCTGGATTTTAAATTATTTCAGATTTCGGAATTCCAGATTCAGTCTGCGCTTGCAAGGGAATGTTAAGTTCCTTTTCCCATCTGTTATGATTAAAAATATGAAGACTCTTACACATAATGTGTATGCAGAAGTTCCCCTCCATGGGATCTGTATAGCTTACTCCCATGTTAGTGTGCATGAGACAGATTTCAGGCAGGTCCATGAAGATGACACCAGGAGCTATTATACTGTGACACCAACCCTAGTGAAACCACAGCTAATTCCAAATCCAACTCAGCGCTGGGTGTCTGTGAAGAGAACCATCTACTGCACCTGTTACACAATAGGAAGGTACAATTTGAAAGCAGGATATGAAACAATGCAGCCATTGGAAGGGGAAGGGATTTAGCAAAAACAGCAATACAATAATTTAAGGTTCAATTGATATTTTGCATGACTTGCTTGATGTTGCAAGATGAAAACCAATATTTGAATATGTCTTCTTTTCACTAGATGGATGTTGTACTATCACTTCAGCACCCATCTAGTAACTGCAAAATGGCCAGCTCAACGAGTCACATTTTGGAACTGTTTTTCCACTTCTCCATCCCCTAATTTTTGTACTGTCTTGCCTAACAAAGAATACTGGAGAACTCAAAAGTTCACTCTGGTTCTGCACCATTTTTTAATTTAAAAAAAAAATAGTGGTCCTAATAAATGTATTATTGCTCAGCTTTGATTTTTGTGCATCCAACATTACAAGTCATGCTCCCACACAGCGACTTCAACAAATAACTGCAACAAGTGATGTTGAAGGCCCTGAACTTGTACTGGTGCTTATGCTTTCATAAGCAAAACCTCAGCTTTGGGTGAGAAGTGCAGAGTAAATATTTCAACCCTCTTTCCCACCAACAATTGCATCCAGTTCATAGATTTTTTAAAAACATTCAGTCACACATTATGTGTGCTGACTCCCATGTAAAAGATTTGTGGCAATTGCATGATGTACGAGGTGTCATTTGTAAAATATTATTTAGTGTAAAACATGATTTTCTCTCTCCCTCCACCCATACACTGATTTATAAGTTGGATTTATAAATCTGCACTTCTCAGGGGTTGAGTTATATATCTTGTCTCTGATTTATAAAACTTGCCAGTAAATCTTCAGCCAAAAGTTTTGATTCAGAAATCATTATTTTAAGCATTAGATTCAGCTAAAACATTTGGCTGATTTATAATCCACGAAATGGTTTTACATACCCCAATCTGGATTTACAAATTCCACAACAGATTCACAAATCGTTCCAAGAGAATCCTGAATAAAGAGAGAGAGAGAGAGAGAGAGAGAGAGAGAGAAGTGTCATGATTTACTGATCTTCACTTTGCAATTTTAGGGTACAACTGACTGATTTATAACCCCGAGATTATACAATAATGATCTTAGTTTATAAAATCCTTATTTTACTTGGAGTCAAAATTTTGATTTATCAGTGATGATTAGGTTTACTGCCAGGTAGGTTACAAGAATTCCTCAGCACATTGCTACTAGGAGGAAGCACAGACGAATAAGCAAGGAGAGGTAGGCAGAAGATGGACTATACAGCAAACACTGCTTATTAGGGAAATATGGGGAAACAATTTTGCCATCTTGAAGGACATAAAATAGTAGTGAGGAGCAGAATGTTGTCAGATGAGACACTTGGAGCTGAGTTTAGAAATGAGTTCAATACCTTAGGATTTTGATTTGCTGTTGTGTACTCTTAAGTCATTTCTTGCTTATGGCGACCCTAAGGCAATCCTATCAAAGGGTTTTCTTGACAAGATTTGTCCAAATGTCTTTGCCTTTCTCTGAGACTGAGCAATAGTGGTCAACCAGTTGGTTTCAATCACTGAGCTGGGATTCCAGCTCTGTTCTCCAGAGCTCAGACTACTACATCATGCAGCTGGAGGCTTGGGTAAAGACATTTGAGCATATTAGGGTGCAAGAGGTTCTCCTGGAAAGAACGGAATAGACGGTCCTGGATGGGGAACACACACAGTAAGTTTCTACGGAGGAGGTCACTTCACGTACACATGGGGTAGACAGTTGGAGGAATGTCACACACAGAAGTAGGGAAACCAAGGTTTGTTCAGGGAGCTTGCAGCTACAGAATTGTTTTGAAGCTCTTTCCCTTATCAGGGAGGATGAGGAAGAGAAGCAGGGTCAGTCCTCAGGGACAATGCAGGGAACCCTGAGAGTATCATAGCAGGGAATAGATGCAGCTAAGCCTCGTAGGACGCATGTAGTGGAGGTGAGCATTCCTTGCTGAGGTGTACCGAAGTAGTGGTTTGTGGCCTGACAAAGTGTCTTGGGAGGTAGGTTGTTTCCCTGGGGCAAAGATCCATGATGTGATGCTGACAAGACTTGTCAAGCCTACTGACTGTTACCCCTTTCTTTTGGTTCATGTGGGAACCGATGATACTGCAAGGCACATCCTTCAGAGTATCGTAAGGGATTATGAGGCTCTGGGTAGGAAGTTGAAAGAGATGGATGCACAGGTTGTCATCTCATCTGTTCTCCCAGTTGAAGGGCATGGTCCAGGAAGGGAGAGGAAAATAGCTGAGGTGAACAGCTGGCTCTGCAAATGGTGCCACCAAGAGCGATTTGGATTTTTGGATCATGGGCTGCGATTCCATGAGGAGGGACTTCTGGCAAGGGATGGATTGCACCTCACCCCAATTGGCAGAAATATTTCTTGCCAATAGTCTCAAAATTTTGATCTGGAGGGCTTTAAACAAAAAAAATGTTTTGGAAGAACAATTAATGCTACTGATTTAAGATTAGGGATGTGGTTCCTCTGGTTCACTCTCTTGATCCCATCTTTGTTTCTTCCAGACACCAGTTAAACTGACTCTCACTTGACATGCAGGTTTCCATCATGTAGTTTGAGAGAGCCTTTCTATCATGTCCTCATGGTCTCCACATTAAGATAAAGGGCATAGGAAACCTGCTGTTATTCCATAGATTCCCTGCATCATTCTCAATTGCTTGCAAACACGTCAGTCATCCTGCAGCAAAGTGTCAATTTTCTAGCTTATGTGGGATGATGGGACTAGCAAAGAGGGGGGAAGGACTGTAAGCAACCTCTATCTTGGAAGCGACTAATTAATTGCATTTAATTACTTTTCAAGAACAAAACAATTACCTTTTGTTATTTGTAATTGGTAAGCTATTTGTAATTGGTAAGTATTAGTTCTGTTTACAGTTATGAGGGTTGAAGACACAGACTATCATAGGGTTGAAGTACTGGGATGTGCTGAGCATCAAGATCAGATGGCAGCTTTAAGGCAACAGTGAGGTGGTCAGGTGAGAATATGTAACTAAAGATCATATTTAATTATTTTTGAGAAACAACAGTAAACACTATAATAATGTGGTTAAAAATAGTAATGATAATAGCATCTACTTATGTTTTTGAGGTTTTTACTATAGCTGTAATGAACTGGTTTTTAAATTTAACTTTCTAAGCTTTTAGATAACTTGCAGTTGCCCTGGGATTGATGGGACATGGTCCAAAAGATCATTTTATTGGAGTTCTGCTCATAATTCTGACACTGACTTCAGTGTTCACACGAAAGATGGGTCCCTCCATTTATTTTCAAGTCCCATCTGCCCCATATAAACATTTTGGAATCTCATCCAGTTCTTACTGTTTTCTCCATCATGTTCTCCATTGTGTGTGATGTGTGTATATGTGCCTTAAAGCTGCTTATTAATGTATGGTGACCCCACAAATTCCATAGGGTTTTCTTAGGCAAAGAATACTCCAGAGGTGGTTTTGCTAGTTCCTTTCTCTGAAATACAGCCTACACTCCTAGCATTCCTTAGCAGTCTCCCATCAAAGTACTAACTAGAGCCAAGCCTTCTGAGCTTCCAAGATCAGACAGGATCCAGTGCCTTTATGGTATTTAGCCCAAATATTCCATTACCTCTTTTTATCTTGCATGCGTCTGTCTTCCAGGATCAGTCTCCCAGTGAGGATCTCTCTGCCCCCTTATTATTAACAAGCTGTTTACTCCCTCTTCCAGATCATTAACAGAAATGTTAAAGAAAAATGTTGCCTGTTACCATTTAACTTCCTCTATTTCCTTTTTATTGTTCCTGCCTGCTTACTCCCGTTCAGCCCACAGTTCTCTCCATATCATGGTTGGGCTGGTCCAATTCCCTTTCAGTTAATTTCTCATGTAACTTTTTGTTAGAGTCAGTTCCTTCTCTGTCTCCTTACCGTCCAAATGTATCACATTCTTTTGTACCAGCCTTCCTTGGCTTGTTTTGCAATTCTATTTTTAAGGAAAGAATCAAGACTTCTGGCAAGATAACCTGCAACACTGATGCCTTCTGATCACAGAAGTGTAGGAGCCTAGGCTCGGTTGCAAGTTGCTCAATGTCATCCCCCACTTACAAGACACACACACACTACAGCCATGCTAATATGGAACAAACAGCATCCTCTGTATCTTTTTGCCATCCTTTAAAAAAAGACAGATTGCACCTAGTTAGAACTGAGTCAAGGCTTTTCCCAAACAGTAATCAAGTGTAATGGCACAGGTGCACACAGATCAGATAAATAACCGAAGCACAGTGATTGTCAGAGAACCAATGCTGGTCTCAGATCTATAGCATAATTGTTCAGAGAGAGTTAATCAGTTGATTATTTACATCTTAAGGAGCATAAAAGAGAGACGAGGTGAGGATTCTGGTATGCATAGGAAATGTTTGTAGAAATCACCATAGCAGGATGAATTGACACCAGGATCAAAGAAGTATTATACTTGAAGCAAGGTAATCAACCTGAGATACTTTGCAATCTGAACACTGAACTGTCTATTTAGAAAAAAAAAATCAAACATATAGTGGAACCTCATCTACAGGCATTTTAACACTAAGGCGGGTTACAAACCGCCACTTGGGACGTCCTCAGGATGTCCCAGTTTAAAAAAGGGGCATCTCTTCCAGACGCCCCTATTCCTGTTACGGACTCTGTCCATAACAAATGGTGGCGGCCATTCCACACGGCCGCCGCCATCCTGACGTAACGGACGCTGTGCGTCCGCACGTCACGCGGCGCTAATGACATCGCGAGTGCACCATTGGTGCCTCGCGGCATCATTAGCACACCACCAGAAGAAGCTCCATTTTGGAGCTTCTTTTTTGCTCCGTAAGGGAGCCACGCGGCGGCTCCCTCGCGGAGCAAACAGCAGCGCTGGGAGACCGCTGCAAAGCGGCAGTTTATAATGCCTCTATATAACTATAGTGCTATGATTGTGCTTTTACTCCCATGGTTCCAGCCTATGGAATCTTGGGATTTGTAGTTTAGGGAGGGATAACTGGAATTTTCTACCAGAGAGCAATAGTACTTCTCCAACTATAAACCCCAGGATTCTATATGATGCAGCCACAGCAGTTAAAGTAGAATCATAGTGGAGATTATCACATGCCTTTTCTGTGGCAGGAGGGACACTGGATCTAAATCTCAAAAATGAATCCCATCATTGTTCCTTCTCTGGGTAGTA
Source organism: Sceloporus undulatus (assembly GCF_019175285.1). Lineage (NCBI taxonomy): Eukaryota > Metazoa > Chordata > Lepidosauria > Squamata > Phrynosomatidae > Sceloporus > Sceloporus undulatus. The sequence continues at coordinate 10,841,383 of NC_056529.1, read as the reverse complement.
GGCAGCCCATATGCAACCCAGGCTTCTCTCACAGCTTTTCATACACAGGATTTTCCTATTTATGAAAAGCTGTGTGATTATTTATTATTTCAGTTATTATATTTATTTATAGCCACCTTTTTCCAGTTTAGGACTCAAGGTAGTTTAGAAGAGTTAAAAGAAACATAGTTGAATATTCACAGCATGCAAGCATTAAAAAAGTAATTCAGCTATCAGAAAATGTAAAACTAGTTGAAAACATCAACCATTTTAAAAATAATAAAAATAAATATTAATAAAAATAAAATTAATAGAAAGTATTTTTTTTATTCTGCGGTCACAGGCCTATCAAATTAATAGAAAGTGTATTTATTGCACCATGAATGCATCTTTGCTCTTACTCATTTTATTGCCTTTCAAAATGTAACTTTGTTACACCTTTGTTGTTCCAAAAGAATATAGTTACAGATAATTATGTAACTGGTAACTCTTGAGATCTGTTTTCATTGATGCTGCTGAAACCAATGCAATTCTTTTTACTCTAGTAACTGCTTCACTTTGCACAGTGTTTCATCAGCTCTGGAAGTGGGACTGGGTCCATATTATGTAGTTATAGCTGTTTAATACCACTTGAAATATGATGGCTCCATCTCACAGAACCCTGAAATTTGGTGAGGTGCTGAACATTTCCTGGTATAGACTTCTAAAGCATTCCCCTATATACTAGTTCTAAAGCTCCCTTGCAGAGAATTCCAAATCTTTTACTAAACTACAAATCTCATAGGATAGAGCCAACAGTACAAGTGGTATCAAGCTACCAAATGTAGCTACATTTGGAGTTCTAAAAACCATGAGAAGCAAAAAATGATATTGTTCCCTGCTACCAAACCACACCTATCAATTGGAAGAGATGAAGTGCAATCCATTACACCAGCCCTTTATCATCTTGCATCACTCCATGCAGACCCATTCCTTCCTCACACATGCCCCAGCTCCTCGCCAGCTTTAATCTTTCTGCAATTTTCAAGACATTCTCCTGGGATTTGCAAAATCTGGAACATTTATAAAAGAAGGAAACAGAAACATTCTCTACCAATGGCAGCTTTTGCAGACTGTCTTCCCCATTGATGCTACTACCACAGAGGATGAGGTGAAGGCACATGGAAATGAAATGTCAGTGGTTTATGAAAAGCAGGTGACAAAAGATAGTTCTTATTTCACCTGAGAAAGGGAAAATATTGTACAGTATCTTCTTCTCTGGCAGCCTTGCCTTTTCCATTCTAAAGTCCACAGGGAAATGTGTAATCTCACATTTGGATGAGGCATTTTGAATTTCCCTCGACATACAGGCCACAATCCAGAAGCCAGCTGACTTCATTGATTGCCTTGGAGACTTTTAAAGGTACTTAACTCACTCTTAGATTGTGGCCAAGTTAACCTGTGATTTACGAAATGCACATTTTAAAGTCAAAACCCATGACAGCAGAATTTTAAGATTCCAAGACTAGTGTTTCCAAATTCACTAAACGGTGTTTCTGATACACACTTTATGGACTGAGTGGCTAGAACCATTTTTTTTTTCATTCATGCTAGCATCTTCAAAATAATTCTTGGCCTCACGAGTCATTGTCCAATGCTCAAACCATCACACTGGCTCAGAATTCTCCTTACTGAGCCTTAAATTAACATGTGTCTGCATGCATGTGTTTGTGTGTTCTGAGTAAGTCAAGGAAGAGTCCGGGAACCATAAAAATAGCCTTGAGTGAACACTGAAAACCTGTGGGTTTTGTGGTTGCCACCCCACTATATGGCAAAATCCTATGGTTTGTCATTCCAATGTTTCATTCCAAAAGCACAAAAGAGATTATGCCATTTTCATTTCACTCACATAAAGGCTGCTCTAAATGCAAAATCTAATATCTTGCATCCACAAGAAAAAAGAAAGGATTGTCATGCCATCTAAAGCAATCTGTATCCCATTCCAAAGAACCATCTTTACAATTCCCAAATGTATCTCCCTATGCAGCCCAGATCACGGAATCTACTTTATTATGTTGAAGGTAAAATGGCACCCTCCCTTCTTTTCCCACTTCCTTTCTTTTAACCTGAATATTGAGGGAGGGGTGTCATATATGATCAAAACCTCCCTGCATTTACTAGCTCTTTCAATCACCACTTGCTCACCACCTGTTACCGCAGCTGTTATATTTCTTGTTGTCTGTTCCCGAACAGTTGTAGGACACATATTCATTATGGATTGATGGTATAGCTATGGCACACTAGACCACTGGATAGCTAATTGGCTGTTACAGCCGTAGTTGACAATGAGATATTTTTTTACTTTTCATGGCACTTCTTTTTCTCAAGATCATCCCCAGGGTGGAGAAATGGCAAAATGGATTGGTTTCCACCTTGATGCCCAGGAATTTATAATAGAAACTTATTTTTCTCACCTCATACATAAACTCAGGCAGGCCTTTGAGGCTACATTTTGTGGCATCATTCTCTTTAATTTTAATGCAGTGTTTTTACATATAGAGCTCAGACAGTCACAAAAAGAGAGCTGTATCTTGTTTGTCATTCCTTCCTCCCTTCCTTTCCCGTTTTCTCTTCTAGAAAATATTCACGGATCACTAGGTGGCCTACATGGTTCTACATAGCCTTTACAATAAATCCCTCTTTTGCAGTTTAAGAAGGGGCATTTAGATTTCTCTGCCAGAGCACCCTAGTATCTCACCAAACCTTGGTAGTTAAAGTGGAATCCTAATAGTACAATCCTGTAATGTGAAAGGTCCCAAGGTATCCAGTCAACCAACCCCCACACCATCACCAACCCTGCAAAGTTTCCCTTTGATGGCAGCTGATATATATTGAGCTCCGTAACACAGGTTGATTTTTATCAGCATGTATATTTTCTAATAATTCCCCAACCAACAATGCTTATGGAAGTTGTGGAGTAAGGAAGTGATACTTCCAGCCTTGGGAATGATGTTTGTCAGTGTTGTATTCCCTGACTTTTGAAAAGTATTGATCAGATGTTTATCCCACCTTTCCTCCAAACAGTTCACGGCAACGTTAATGTTTTCCCCACTTTTTTTGGTGTGAAGATTTGCTGTAGAGAAAGGGAGAGAGGGATAAAGTGACTCACACACGCTGCCCAGTAAGAATCATGTCTGCGGTTTCCCCGGTGCTTTAACTGGAGCTTGAAAATGCATGTTTGGACTATAGTTCTTAGAATTTTTAGCTAGCAAGGAGATTCTGGAAGTTATTATTCAAAAATGTGATTTTTTTTTCAAGGACCAGCAGTGGCTCTGACCCAAATATAATTTCCTATCAAAATCAAAAGTTTTCTACAAAACTTTTCAGTAGCTTAAAGATGGAGTATACAGAGAGTGTGGCTGAGAGAAAGGGGAATGGAGAAATAAAGAGAGAGAGAGAGATGCCCAGTATCTCATTGCAGTGAACTTCTTCATTTGATTCTCAGACTTGAGGGCAAGGTGGCAATTTGATTCGTACTCTTGGGTCTTCTGTCTGCAGGATTGATACCTGAAGTCAAGGACTGATGGTTTAATCACACCAAAGGAATACTACAATTAGGGCGCCGGCTAAATTGTAGACCTGCTGTGAATACTGGTGGAGAAGCTTTTGAGGCACTTTCCATTTACCTAGCAGGTTCCCTCTTTATTAGGAACAAAGAGACTCCCAACAGACCTGTGAGAAGTAAAATGCGATGCTATAACAACTTTCCATTTATAGAGTTCCTTCCATTGACCCAAAGTAGCTGCATTTACAGGCATAGGAGGCTACTTGTTCTTTTAAGCCATTTCCTAAAGAGCACATACTGTCACCATCCTCATCCTCATCATCTTCATCATCATTCCCCCCCCCAAAAAAAAATTGCTTTTGATGTCCCTGCATAAACCACAATGTAAGATGCCACCTGACTGAACAGTTATAAGCAACACCGTAAAGTAAAAATATGATGTGGGAGCATGGGTAAAATTTGATTTATGCCACTGCCGCTGAATCTACTGCTGCTGGACAACTCCAGCTGCACTTCTGTTTATGTCATTACTCTTTGAAAAAGAGACAGAGGGAAGATTTTCACCTTAAAAATTGAGCTAGACTCAGCAATACTGAAAAATATCCATCATCCTCAAAAATCAGTTTCCTCGGAAATCAGTAAGAGTTCTTGGTGCTCTGAAGGGGGAAGAATTCTTTCCCTCTGAAAGCAGTAATAATAGCTGATATTCTGCATAAGCTACTTGTTAATAGGTGAAACTAAGGCCTGGTACAGACAGGCCATTTGCGATTATAGTAGGGCTCGATTTGGTGCAGCATCCATATGCGCCGAGCCCTACTATCGGTGTCATTACATCACAAGGCTGCAGCTCCATCCATATGGGGCACAGCCTCGTGATGTAAAGGCACCTGAGCACCCAACCAGCTCTGGGCAGAAGAGCCATCAAAGGGCTGCATCGCAAGTGTGTGTGTGTATGTATTATTGAAGAAGTTGGTATTCTTTTCTTCTGTCTACAGTGACCAAAGTTCCCACCAGGACTCACCCTTGTGCAGTGATAGTCCTCCTCCCCACCATTCTGTTGCTAGTGGAGATTGGAGGGCATCTTTGCCTCACAGCCAGACACAGAGCAATGGGATCATCTGCTGAAGATTTCTGGAAGACATCAGTGGATTTGGACTGAAGATATCTTCTGTCTGAATCTGGCTATGTGAACATAGCCAGATGTTTTTTTTATTCCTTCATGCTCTACCTGCAACAAAATAGCAATGGGGAAGGAGGCTATCACAGCACAATGGTGAGTCATGGGGTGGTGACAGAGTAGCCTTAGTGGAGTCCCACTTCCAGAACTTTTAATCCACTACACTTGATCATGTAGTGTACCAGCCTCTGGATCTCATCATTGCTCAAGTGATCAATAGTCAATCCACTCACTTTTAAAGAACACACTTTTGGGACTTTCTAGACCACTGCAGAGGAGCAGAGACCATACCAGTGGGCCAAACATGGCTTTTAAGTGATGCAATGACTTTTATTTTCATGACTTCTGTTGGCCTAGCTTTGGTTTTTGTTTTGATTTGTTTTTCCCCCCAGTTTTTTTTTAACATAAAGCTGTTTATGGGTATTAGGGTAATTCAAGGGGAATGTTTGGGTCTTATGGCAATTCTAAGCCACCTTTTGCATTTTAGTAGTGAAAAATTGCTCAGGAAAATTTTTAGATATCCAGGTGCTTTGGAGGTCTTCTAGGGTAGCTTTGGGGTACCACGAACTGCAAGAGAGTACCACTGCTTTTGTGTAATGGTTTATGTTAGCAGGTCATGGTTTTGCATGCCTCTGAATAGAATGCCTCCTTGCACAGTCTCTGTATGCTAGTGTTTCTGCAAGGCATAAAGCCTCTCATAGACTCCATGTGCTGAATTCAGACACTGGCCCTAACACAAAGCTGAAGCCAGACAGACAGGGTCTTGTTTAGCTGTAACCTCCTGAAGTGTTTTCCCTTGAATCAGTCCATTTCAATTTCTGTTTCTTGTGTTTCTAAATCTCTGTTCATTCTGACCTGCTTCTGCATCAGTATCACTTATACACTTAAAAAAAGTATAAGTTATACAACTTATAAAAAAAATTGCACAGAAATATGTATGCCTTTCCCCATGAATGTCCTATGTATGCATTCTGCCTAATATGTATATAATGTACCGAGGGAGGGGAGGAATGTGACATTATTCAAAATAACATGTAAAATACATTATGAGAGTAAAATTTGCTTTCAAAAATGGCTTTGCTTAATAGGACTGCATTTTTTTTAAAATGGCATATATTAGGAGAAATGCTTATGAAAATCTGTACACAATTTTGTGAGGGCCTTTTGAAAAAGAAAAATAAGTCATGAACAAAAAATAAAGCAGCAATATGATGGAACAACAGAAGACTGGAAGAATGAAAAACAGAGAAAAATGAACTCTGGCATCCACTCTTAGCCTAGAGATCGGAAGTAATACTCAGGTGCATGAGGGAAAGGCATCAGCTGAAGTCTGGCCATTGGCACAAATAATATGTTCGAGCTAATTTTGAAATACCTGCCTAATGTTATCTGCTTGATTTAATATTTTTTGTGGGTTTTTCGGGCTCTGTGGCCATGTTCTGGAAGAGTTTATGACTGGTGTTTCATCAGCATCTGTGACTGGCATCTGCAGAGAATGCTGGCATGGAAGTGAGTGGGGTATATCTACTATGTGACCCTTGTTTGAGAAGAAATGATTTATATATTACAGTGCGCCTGTGCTATAGGCAGGCACCCCATACATGACTTCCTGCTTATGGGGAAGCTGCACAACGGGAGAATGAATGGCGCACGCACCCGCGGTGCACACGCTCCCCCATGCTGCAAGCATGAGCCCCATTTAATTGAATGGGACTTGAGCATGCACGATTTTCAGCTAATGCAAGGGGTTCGGAACAGATCCCCTGTGTAAGCCAAGGGACCACTATACTCTATGAGTTGGTCTGTTGTTGAATGGCAAGGCTTCAGGGTGTGTATTTAATTAGTGATCCATTGTCTAATCAGATTTTGGAAAAACATCAGGAATAAACTCTCCCTGAACATGGCCACACAGGCAAAAAAAAAACCTCCACAGAAAACTATGGATGCTGGCAGTGAATGCCTTTGACTTCACATGGCTTGATTCAGTGTTATCTGCTTGATTATTTGCTTGATTTGGGGTAATGCATCTGAGGAAGTAGATCTAAGTCTACAAAAGCTCATGCTGCCAACTTGTTTCTTGTAGTTTGTCTCAAAGGTGCTACAAGTTCTCTCTACATACTGATTCTACAAACTAACACAGCTATATCTTTGAGCTCATCCCAGATAGACATTGCGCTGGAGTGAATTTGTCCATCTCTAGTCATGAATAGTGTAGGCCCAATACATCCCCATGTTCTTTAATAATGGGCAAGCATCATGCATCTTATTTCAGTTTAGGAAATTATTGCATACTTTTTGGGACTGCTACTTGACTGCTGACTAACTAAACTCCTTTTAATACTCATCTGTACCCTTTAGCAATTCCACTTGCTGGAGGGTTTAACCTCCCCCCTGCCAGTAATAGGCTCTCACTTTCAATATGGTCTAGAGTGTAAAGTCACAGTAGTATTCAAAAGGTTAAAGCAGAGTGAACTGTTAATTTTAATGCTTTCTCTAAGCTTCAGTTTTAATAAGCGAAAATGATGTTCTTATTTGCAGTAAAGTGGTGTTATAAAATTCTGTCTGTCAAGCTCATTTTAAAACCATGGAAATAAATGATCTGACAAAATCAGGCTATTAGACAAGTGAAGAAGAGTGATTTCCATAAAAGTAGAGGAGCTGTTCCTTAATTTCACACTTGGTAGTCTTTTGGGTCGACTAAATTTTTAAATAAGTGATAAAATTATATTAGCGCAATTGCATTTTTATAGATTTTTTTGGTCATTGTACTCTTTTTCAATCCTTTCATTTTTAACTCCAACCCATTTTGCTGAAAGGTTACCTCTCAACTTATGTTGCCTCATAACTATTCTGGCACAGGCCTACAAAGTCAAGGGCTCACAAATCCACCGCAATGACCATAGGCGCCCAAAGGTCTTTCATAGCAAAAGGAGTGCCTCATGACAGCCATATTAGTGAAATGCTAGCTTCATTCCATCTGTTTGCACAGGAGAGTTACAAGCAGCATTATGAAGAATTCCCATCTTCTCTCCCCCCCCCCAAAACATGGCTCTTCCTAGCTATCTATGGACATAGAATCACAGAATCATAGAATTGGAAGAGACCACAAGGGTCATCCAGTCCAACCCGCTACCATGCAAGAACACAGAATCAACGCACCCCAACAGATTTCCTTCTACCTCTGTTTAGAAACCTCCAAAGAAGGAGACTCTACCACACTGATGGAATTCACCATTTACTATAAATAAATATGTGAATTAACCAGGGGAATGTGGGCCATAACACTCTAGAAGTCCCTGTCCAAGTCAACATATGACTTGGCAATGATTCTTATATGAAGCTAGATAGGAAGTCTATACTTCATTCATCTCCTGGATGAAGTCTTCCTATGCATTCTTAAGAAAATGCATCCATTGGATTTGATACAGTTCTGTATATATGGACTGAGATATAATGGACACTGTGGAGTTGCTTGGCTCCATTGTTGGATTTGGACCAAGGAAAACTAGCCTTGATTCCCCCTTAGACATGGTCCTCTCTGTTGCATCTTTGGCCAGTCACACCACCTCTGCCTAGTATGCCTTTCAGAGTTGCTATTAGGATAAATCTGCCCCCTTCTCGGTATATCAGCCTGATGTGCATAAAATAAGGACAGGGTATAAAAGGTGAGAAATAAGATAACAAATGAAATTAAAAAATCATCACTCTTGAGTACACAAACAAGCCCTCAAACTGCCACCTCTTGAAGAACTGTCCAACAGGAGTTCATATTTATTCTTGCAGAAAACAACTTTGACAAATTAAGCATTTCTCTCTCTTTTTTAAAGTGTCATACAAATGTCACAATAAGAGGTGAATGTAAAACATCTGATGTATACACCTATAATTCCTCAGTGCTCAAAATATGCCATTGCCATGATGTGGACGGGAGAGTAGTAGCAGCATCAAATAAATAAATAAATCACATGGCTTCCTGCTGACCTTCCCTTTGCGGCAATGGTTCACTGTCAAGGGTGCTCTCTGTTTCAATTGTTTGTTGGCAAAAGAGATTTAATCTACTGATACACAGGTTGTGACATGCTGTTTGAACATTTGCCTACTATAATTGGTCACGTCATCATGCATCATATTAACAATATACGCAAAAGTGCCCTGAAACTATTGTCTTATAGATCCATCACATATCATAAAAGAGTTTCTGGGACAGTTATCCAGCAACATCCAATTGTGATTCATATTCTAATGGAACTCCGAATCTAAAAAATCACTGTCATCTTAGTAGAAAGCAATAGATTAATGACTTCTTGCTGGCTTGCAAAACCTACAAGTATTGTATGTCCCGGTGAAGGATGGCAATCCAATTTATTTCAACTGAGCATGCTCAAAATAGAAGGAACTGCAGAAATTGTGCAGAATGCAGTTCCTTCCCATCGTTTCACCTTTTCGGAGTGTGTACAGATGTTGGATTTTCAGAGATGTGGGTGAAGAAAGGTGATTTTTTAAAAAAGAACAAGAACAAGAACAAATAGACTAACACTTCACCTAAGATAGGGGACTGTCTTTATTGATAACAAGGCAGATCTACATACTGATGAATCAAACTTTCAGTGACTGACCCTGTTCCACTTTCCATTTTCAGTGACCTGATGGTCTCTTAATTTTCTGTTAAATGTTGCATTTATGCATATCTGTTTCTATAATCTTTCTGCAATCTGTTTGTTTTGTGATCTCTCATACTATATATATATATATATATATATATATATATATATATATATAATGTGAAAAAGATTCTACAGTGCCTACTTAGTTGTTGTTGTGTGCCTTCAAGACATTTCCAACTTATGGATGAACCTGTTAGAAGGGGTTCTAGGCATGTTTCTTCACAGATGATTTGACATTGCCATCCTCTGAGCCTGAGAGTGTGTGACTTGCCAAAGGTCACCTATTGGGTTTACATAGCTGAGCTGGGATTCAACCCTAGTCTCCAGAGTCATAGTCTAGTACTCAAACCACTACACCATACTGACTCCAATTTAGTTATAATACATAATTAAATAATGTGCTGGAGCCATAGTGGTGCCATGGTTAAATGCTAGTACTGCAGCCACGTGGGTTTCCATGGCTGAGTGGGGATTTGAACTGTCACATTGGCTTTGCTCCTGCAATAGACATGGGCTGTAACTTTAAGAAGGTAGATCTTATCGCATTTTTCCATCACCGGGGAGTATGCAGCCTGTTTGCAACCCAGTTTTCTGCCTCTTCTTTTCAAGAATGGGAACATCCTGTTTCTGCTATGAACAAATCGAGTGGCTCAGATTAACTCTGTTGTTCATGGTTGGTGAAGCAAACAGCAGCACTTGGTGGTTCTCATGATAATGGGCAGTGAATCCCAACCATATTTTAGGATGAAGTTTCAAGAAGCAGTCCAAGGTATTGAACCTGTTTGGAGTGGAGGATTGTGTGCAGCAACTTAGACAGCTCCTTAAAATTTCAGACTGAAGGCCAGAGCAGAATTGCTGCTCCAGTGACATGGGAACCACCTACCATCACTAGAAACAACCAAAGAGCTTCTTTCATGGAAGTCTGAAGTCATCACAACCTCACCACCCTTAGTGCTTAATGAAGAGCTTTTCATCACATCAAGCAAAAGTAGGCCCTGGGGATCAAAGCTGGACCACTAGACCTAGACACCTACATGGACTACAAGTGTATCTTGCTTTCTGTAGCTTAGGGCCTGAACAGACAGGCCAAAATAAAGCTGCTTCGGGTCACTTTGGAGGTATGCTGTTTAAATGATGCATGCATCCAAAGAGGTCAGAAGCTGAGCCAAAGCCATGATCTAGTCCTAAGGACTGCAGCATAGCTTTGGTGCAGCTCTGGCCTCTTAAGATGCATGTATCATTTGAAGAGCATACTCCCAAAGTGACCCGAATCAGCTTTACTTTGGCCTGTCTGTTCAGGCCCTTAGTTTCCTTTTTGTATGAATCCTTTGTTTAAAATATCTTCAGGGAGATTGTCATCTAACAGGCCCGAGTCCTCCCTGAATTCCTCTGCCACATCCTACAAGCAGTTGTTAATAAGGGTATTCATCATGAGATGGCCTATTTTTGGCATTGTGTATGACAGTCTCTGTAACTTACAATTGTCCCCTGAATGTGAACTTATCATTTAATTACGCTCAGAGAGGCTGCTTTCTCCATATCACCCTGCAAGTTAGTTAGCCACACAGCAATTCTCCAGCTAATCAAAGTGCGATTGAATCAGTCTTAGGCACGCTACATATCTTCCTGTTTGCAGGAAGTCCCCATGGAGCATTCTGTTTATTTCTACCTCTCTTGTTTGTGGCAAATTTAAATACACAATGTCAAGATCACAAGCTGATAAATAACTGTTCGAACAAAGAGTGCTTGCCGTTTGTCATAAAATATAAACAGTGGGCATGCAGGACTCCAAATAAAAACACATTAGCCCACTTCAGGGAGGAAAAACAATTTGTTCATTTATTAATGGGTTCTTTTGTTCAAGAACAGAAAGATACAACATCATACAAGGCAACACTGATTCTGGTCCAGCAATTGTGCAAGCAATGAAATGCAGTTATCACAGGAAACTGTATTGGACTGATCCAGTGATTCATCTAGCCCAGTATGAAGTAACTGTATGAAGTAAGTATGAAGTATGAAGCCTTGCCCAGTTCTGATGACCAAGATCCTTTGTGATGGAGAGTCTCTCTATTGAATCTTTGATGTTCTGCATCATCTTAGAAATTATTAGTTGATGAAAGAATTGTAAGTAAAAGGTGTTAGACAGACAGAAATGATAGAAACAGAATTCTGGGAACCATAGTTTTGTGAGATATTTCTCCTTCTCTGTCAGAGAGCTCTGGTGCCACAGTAAATTACACTTCCCAGGATTCCCTAGCACTGAGCCAGAGCAATTAAAGCAGTCTCAAACTGGATTATTTCTGCAGTATGTTTTGGACCCTTGTGTGGCTTTTCATATTTATTCCAGTTTGGATTAAAACAGGTGTGTGTGGCGGTAAAGGGATCAAACCAGGGCAGAGATTTGACACAGTGGAGCTGGGAAGCAGCCCTAGTGTAGATTCATCTTAACTCAGGGTGTTGATAACTAACTGGGTGGAAATTCATTTAGTTGTAGTAATCAGTATATTGAAAATACTGAACGACTGTTATATCAGAAAGTGAAACTTCACAGTGTGTGTGAAGGTGTGTACGGGTAGATAAGTATATAGAAAGAGAAAGCTGGAGATAGACAAACAGACATATATTAAGTGAATAGACGGCAGATAGATTGTGTGCAATAAACTGATTGATCAGTCAATCCATTGGTTAAATTACTAATGTTTGATGGGAGTGGCGGACTCTTGAAAGAAAACAAAGAGGACTCCGTTGTCAGCTTTCATGAAGAGTTTGCTGTCTGCTGACTGTCAAGGAACGCGGAGTCGCAGGTCCTTACAGGATTCATATTCACTTATCCATCTTCAACTGACTTAAGAGATTGTGTCCCCTTCATCTCAGATCCTGAGTCAGTCTTGGAGATTGACGTATGTGTCACTGCCAGACTTATCCCTGACAACATGCTCTGCTCAAGACTGACTCTTGGGCCGCATGGAGAGATTCGTCTTGCACAGAATGAACCTGTCTGACATTTTACATGGGTGCATTGCATTCTGAACTGACTGCTGATCTGTTGCCTAGCTTTGGTGACGTTCAAGCCTTCCCCCCAACTCTCTCTATAAAGACATTGAGATTCAGGCTTCTTTCAGTCTTTGTCTTTTCATTCTAGACCTCTTCATCAAAGGGGGAATCTAAATAACATGCAAAGCATGGGAGCCTCCAATGAGATGACAATAAAAATGAGGACCACAACATGAAAGTGATTTTCAGAGCTTGGGTGTAGTTACTTAATAATAACTGGCAACTTGTGATTAGCTCCAGTGAGATATAACCCCATGTCATTATGATTATAATATAACATGATTCAAGTACTGTCTTGTTCTGTGGTTCCTACTTCTAAATAAACATGTTTCAGGAGTGTTTTAGTTATATATTTCTGCATGATGGGGTGTAGGACTAGATGACCTTTGCATTTCCTTCCAACTCTCATGTAATTTGATTTGATTTTGTGGGTACTGAGGCAATAGCAAGTTAGATAAGTGGCTTGCAACATTCAGATTTTTTTTTTAAAAAAAACAGCTGCATAGTAACTATTTTAGTTGCTTCTGAGAACTGCAAAATTAAAGCAAAATTCTAAGTATATTGGTAACTCTTGTGGGCTTCCTTTTGCAACAGCAGTTAACTATTGGTTAAAGGTAACCACCCAAGCTTTGATTTTAACAATAAAATAAGAAAGAATCTATGCAAATGAATGATAAGCTTTTCATTCTCGGGAACATATTTAGATAATTTAAACATTCCCGGGAACATGTTTAGATAATGTTCAATCCAGTTTAGATAAAATGGAATACTTTGGAGATGTCTGTAAAAGATTAAGGTGAATATGGAGAACTTTTCATAGAGCAACCCAAGATACTCTTGCCTAACAGATTCTCCCCTTGTGAACATCTTATAAAGCTGGGGCCAGGCTCTCTGATATTCCTTATGTTCCTAAAACCAGCCTTGAATAGAGCTGTACCGATGCACAAGCCTATTTCTTATCAGGTATCATCTCACAAAATTACTTGCTGAGCCTCACAGCAATCTCCGGGAGGGCATAGTTAGAGTGAAAAGTACAGTATGTTCCAAAGTTTTCAAGAAGCATCAGACATCATATTTGTCAGTACCTCTGAATGATACACAATAGAGTTTGACCCATCCTTCTCCCACTACCATGGCTTCATCCTACAGACTACTAGGATTTGTAGTTTTGTGAGGCACCAGCATACTTTGGCAGAGAAGGATAAAGATTTTTGTAAAACTACAATTCCTAGGATTCTATAGGATGGAGCTACAACACTAATAATAATAATAATAATAATAATAATAATAATAATAATAATAATAATAATAATAATTATTTGTATACCGCCCTCTGGCAAACCAATCCGGGCGGTTAACAACAGTAAAATATAAAATATGACAATTAAAAACACTTTATCCCTCCCCCCCTTAAGACAGTATTAAATAGTATAACATATTAAAAATACAATATCAAGGATAAAAACAGCAATTAAAACTAAAAACCCTGATATCCCTCTGTTGATCCTCGACCATCTCTAAGATGGGGCCACGGGAGGAATGAGGGAATCAGGGAACCTGGGAACCTGGGCCGGGATGGTTAATCTGGAAAGGCCTGCCGGAAGAGATCCGTCTTGACCGCTTTTTTAAAGCTGTCTAATGATGTTATCTGACGGATCTCATCCGGCAGGTCGTTCCAGAGTTTGGGGGCGACAGCAGAGAATGCCCTCTGGGAGGTTGCCGCAAGCCTAGATTTTAGAGGCTGCAGTAAGTTCCTCCCAGAGGACCGGAGAGCGCGGGGAGGATTGTACGGGAGGAGGCGGTCTCTAAGATAGTTTGGACCCAAGCCATTTAGGGCTTTAAAGGTGATAACCAACACCTTGTACTGGGCCCGGAAGCTGATAGGCAGCCAGTGGAGGGACCTCAAAACCGGAGTAATGTGGTCCCTCCTAGATGTACCTGACACAAGCCTGGCTGCCATGTTTTGAACCAGCTGTAATTTCCGAGTCAAGCACAGGGGTAGCCCCATGTAGAGTGCATTACAGAAATCAAGGCGTGAGGTTACCAGTGCGTGCACAACCGTCTCGAGATCCCTTACTTCCAGAAAAGGGCGCAGCTGGCGTATCAGCCGAAGCTGATAACAGGCACTCCTGACCGTCGCATTTACCTGATTTGTCATCAGGAGCGACGAGTCAAGGAGCACCCCCAGACTGCGAACACAGTCGCTGGAGGAGAGTGTGACCCCATCCAGGACTGGAGGTTGCAACCCAATTCTTGGTTTCGGGGCCGCTACCATGAGCACCTCCGTCTTGTCTGGATTCAGTTTCAATCTGTTTTTCCTCATCCAGCCCATTACCGCCTGAAGACATTCATTGAGAGAAGAGATGCCATCGGAATTCGAGGCCGACGAACGAGATACGGAGAAATAGATTTGGGTGTCATCAGCGTACTGATAACACCCAGCACCATAACTCCGTATTATCTCACCCAGCGGCTTCATATAGATGTTAAATAACATCGGGGACAAAATAGCCCCCTGAGGAACCCCACAAGTGAGGTACCTCTTACTGGAGCTACAGTCCCCGAGTAGCACCCTCTGAGACCTGCCCGAGAGGAAGGACCGGAACCACTGCAAAGCAGTGCCCCCAATACCTAACCCCTTCAGGCGGTCCAAGAGGATGCCGTGATCTATAGTATCAAAAGCCGCTGAGAGGTCTAAGAGCACCAACAGGGTCACACTCCCCCTGTCAATGCTCAGACGCAGATCGTCGGTCAAGGCAACCATGGCAGTCTCAACCCCAAAGCCTGTCCTAAAGCCAGTTTGAAATGGGTCTAGATAATCGGCTTCATCCAAGACAGCTTGGAGCTGAAGGGCAACCGCCCTCTCGATCACCTTGCTCAAAAATGGCAGCAATGACACCGGCCTATAATTCTTCATATCCACTTAAAGTGGTGTCAAGTTGCATTATTTCTACAGTGTAGATGCACCCCTAGATTCAAACCCTGGCACTCTCTAGATCTTTGGTACTACAGTTCCTATCAATGTTGACTAAGGGAAGGACAATTGCAGTACAATATACCTAAAAGAGCATCAGATTAACATAAGCTTCATTATGGTTCACTTTAAATAAGGCAGCAGGATCACAGCAGAAGTTAGAAGCTGTGGACTTCAACTTCTTTACTTAATGCTGCTGTTTCCACTTCAGTTTTCCATCTTATTAAAATAAATGAGGGCAAGTGCACTTTCCTCCCATGTGCCATGATTCTGTTAGTACAGATATGAGTATGCTTCACCATCAATCTCCAAATTATTTCTTCTCATACCCATCCCCTCTAAGTCAATACTCCATGACTTCTCCATGATTTGCATATAACAGTCAAGCCATAGAAGAGCCACGAAGAAGGAGGAGGAAAGACTTTAGGGGTATCAACAAAATGATTTCTCTTCTTGGGTTTGGAAGTCAAATAAATGTCATAACTTTGTCTCAAACTAACCTCTGGCTCAGGTTTTCCCCACTTCCTCCCTCCCCATTTAATTACATAATAAGCAAATTATTGAAACACAGAGAGAATAAGAGCAAATGCATTCCAAGTCAGACATTTTGTCTCAGAGAGTCTGGCACTGTCACGAGGAATAAAGATGAAGTGAAATAAGGAGTGATGTTGCATGATTTCTTTGTGTGGTAATGCACCGAGAGTCTGCAAATGTCAGCACGTTTAGATGTGTGTCACAGGGCTTGTTACTGTATGTAATGTTTCCAGGCACAGCAGAAGTTAGAAGCTGTGGACTTCATCTTCTTTACTTAATACTGCCGTTCCCACCTCAGTTTCCCATCTTATTAAAATAAATGAAGGCAAATGTACTTTCCTCCCATGTGCCTTGGTGGGGTGAGGAGATAATGAGAGAACCCTCTTTATGTTCAGAATCCAAGCTGCTTCTCTCTTGCTATCTATGACAACAGGACTCACTACCTATGACACCACTGCATGGGGCTGCCACCAGTTTGCTTTGTCACATAATGTGCCACCCTTTGAAGCATCTTTCCTACATTGTTGCATATATTGCGGAGGGGAAGATAATGGAAAATCTAAAGATTAAACATGCCACATGTAGCTGTTTCTACAAGCTGCCATATCTGTCTGACATCAACTGACCCTAAGCAAAAGGCCTAAACAAACTTGCTGCAGGGAGCAAAATTAACAGAAACTCAGGGGAAGGATAGGAGATTTTTGGAGATCTCTGGTATATAACTTTACTTCATGCACAGAGCTTTGTACATGGAGGAATACAGTGTGCCCGCATCATATGCAGAAGTGCTATACATGGCTTTTTCAGCTTATGTTGAAAGCTGTGCAACAAAAAACAAATGGCGCACACATCTGCACTGCAAACACTATGGATGTCTCCATAGAAGTCCTGTGGAATTCATGAGATGTGCATGAAAACAAGTGCTTATGTAACTGAAGTCAAGGAGAATTTTACTAATCTGAGGAGGGGTTTTACACAAGTTTTCCATGTGCATTCATTAATACTTTTATGCCAAACTATCTTCTTTCTTCTCTGAATATTCTCGTACTGTGGGAGGCATATATCTATCAGATACAGGGTCACCATATGTCAAAAATGACTTAAAAGCACAAAACAACACCAAACAGCACCTTTTCCACACTGGCACCTGATTTGTGGAAGCCACTTATGGAAGTTATTTGCCTGAGGCCAGCTGTGGTAAATGTTGGTCCACATTCTTTATGAATAGTACTGATGACTTTAGTTACAGCTGCTGTGGAAATGGACTGTTATGTAGTTTTATTGCTGTTTGATTTTGGTTTTATGCTGCTGTCTGCTGTTTTATTGTTTTAGTGTATTTTATGATGTTTTATATTTTATGATATTTTAATCTGGAAGTCTCCTTGTGAATCTTCCTACAATATTGAAAGATGGGCCATAAATCCTCTGCATAATAAATTACAGATATTTGTACATAGACATTCACACACTTTTCTCTCACTCTGTCTCAGCTTCTCCCTCTCCCCGCTTCCTTTACTGTGCTGGCAAACTTATCCCAAAAATTTCTGATCAACCGCTTTGTAAATTTTGTTATTCTGTGATGATAATAAATCATTATAGCCTTAAACACTTCTTCGAGCTCCGAGCCTCAGTCATGAATTATCTTGTCATCCTGACCAAAACATTCACCGAAAAAACTTGACAAGTGCTAAAACCCAGAACATGAAACCATGTGTTGTTGTGAAAGCACGATTCAGAAATGTCAATTAATTAGATTAAGAGGCTACTTTTAGCTTTACTTGTGTTGCCAAATAACCCTTAAAATATGCATTGCCGTGGAAGTCTACCTCGGTAAAGCAGTAGTTCTCCACGCAAAATAAGGACAAAGGATCTGACTAATAGAAGGAATTATTGTGTCTGTCAGTCAGCTCCGGAGAAGGATCTTGAAGGTAATGTCTTCTTCCCATTCCACTGTATGGATTCACAGGCAAGATAAATTCAGCTATTTATGAGTTCAAGCACATTTCTCCCCCTGCAGAAATCTGATTCAGATTGGAAAATAAAAGCCAAATCACAATTATGCAGCTGTAGAAGCAAAACAGATTGTAAAGTCTTCCTCTGAGTCTCTTCTGTGAAGTTCACTTTCGGAAGGAAATGGGGTGGAGGGACCGAGTGCAATTAAATATATTTTTTATCTCATCATCATGTGGTCCTAAAATCTTTTATCTTTAAATAATCTGTATCCTCAACTTTATTTACACTATAAACCGTTCCTATATTTTAATAGGATGTTTGCTTTTAAAGGGGCTGTTGGCTTTAATAGCCAAGTTATCTTTGTAAACTAGCAGCCCTCATTCCTTCTAGCAAAATCCTGACAATTTGCTGGGGCTCATATTTGGTACATGCATTCCAATGCTCAAAGTCAAATTTGAGGGCGGCGGATAATGCTGTGTTCTAATTAGTATGCATGAAATGGACAGCTTAAGCCTATACATATCTGACATCCAAACTAGAAGAATAAGGTGTAACATAATACAGGAGAACTGACCAAAGAGAGGGAAAGGTCCAGTTTTAATGAAATGCACACCTGCATACAGAGACACCCGAATTAGCCATTTGAAGCTCCCCTATAATTGTCCAGTTGCGAAATCTCTTTACACACAATTTTGGATTCAGTACGCTGTTACCAGAAACCCCATGTATTATTTTGATTCCAAAAATCAACAATTGGTGTTAGATCTGGGCCGAAATCTCTCTCAGAAAAACCCTTTTGCTCCAAATTTGTGAAGGGGAGGGTAATAAAGAAACAGTTTCCTGCTTTTAATGTTTAATAGGTCAGAGTACTCCAGATGTTTTGGACCAAGAAACCCTAGCAAGTTTGGCCAATAATCAGGAATTCTGGGAACCAAAGTTCAAAACATCTGGCGGACCAACATTTGGAAAACACTGGGTTAGAGGGTTATTGGGAAATCTACCCAAACTCTTGAGGAGCCACCATCCATCCCATACAATGACCTTTACAGAAGACTGTTTAGTAATGGGGAAAGAAATAGTGTCTAGATATTTTTTTTTTGCGTGTATTCACCCATGCTGCCTTCAACCATGCCACATTCCTCCAAAATGGCTCTCAAAACAGGGCAATTGTGGGAAAGCTAAATGGCAAATACCAGTCTGAAGAAGCTTCAATAGCTTTGTGAGTTTTCAGTAGCTACATCTGAAATTAATCCTCTCGCCACAACAAATTAAATTAAATTAAAAAATAGTTGAAATGACCTCACACTTTTACATTCTGTTCAGTGATTTATTTTGTGTCTATGGCCAGATACAAAGAGAGAAAGTGGTTTTATTTTATTTTTAATTTTATTTGCTTTAGCCCTTTCTTAATAACAAGCGGTGATTTCCTGGGCTACTACCTGTTGTAAATAAAGGTAGGGGGACTCTCCTGAGCCAAAAATGTTCTTGGTCTCCCTGCAACAAAATATATAAAACCATGGCAAAAATGCCTACCACCTAAATCTGTCTTATTTCTTATGGTGGGAGCACCCAAGAAGAGCCCAGATGTATATCTTCTCTCCTATGGGAAAGTTTATAAAGATGTGGTAGATGAGGGATTCTTTAAGACGTTGCCCCCGGAAAGGAACCTTCCCAAGCTCTTATACTAAACAGCCCAGCAGATTTAGGCGCTAGGGCTGAACAGCAGGATTTTGAATCTAGAGTAAATAGGGACAAAATTGCCCACCACATTTTCTCTTAAGGGGGCTACTCCAGCTCATCTGGAGGGCACTGGGTTGGCAAAAGATGCTTGATAGTCTGTCCAGATATCATTGTACCAGGAGATGTGATTGCAAATCTTCCCACACAATGCACTGCTGTTAGGACCTTTCAAATGGCATCTTAACCAGATGAACGAAAGAAAATTAGGCATTAGGAAAGAAGAACAACCCTCATCCTGGAATCAAAGAGATGATAAATGGGTCCAATACAGTCTTCCACAATGGCTCAATGAAACTGGACTTACTTTAATTTCACCAAAATCAATGCAATCAATGAGTTGCTGCATTGGATGTTTCAAAGGTGACTATCAAATGCTACTCTGATGCATGGTCACTGGAACAGTAAAAATCAAAGGAATAAGGAGTGCCATAAGAATATTACCTGAAGAAAGAAGGTATGGTAGGCTGGTGGGAAGGACTTAACATGGTTGCTAGTCTCTTTTGGATGAGAAAAGGCAGAACCAAATGTGAGCAGGTAGATGAGATGAGCCAGGTAAGCTAGATCCCCAAGATCTCTGAAGTGCAAAGTTGAAGGCTTTCATGGTTGGCATGTATAGTTTTTTGTGGAATTTTTGGACTATGTGGCCATGTTCTAGAAGAGTTTATTTCTAGGAGGAATAAGGAATAAACTCTTCTAGAACATGGTCACATAGCCCAAAAAACCCACAAAAAACTATCTCTGAAGTGCATTTAAGCCAGAATGCTGAGGACCCTTAGAGGGATGGTTCTCAAACCTGGATCCCCATATGTTATTGGACGTTCACTTCCAGAAACACAGGCCAGAATGAGAACTGTAGTCTAACAGCATTTGGAGATTCATGACTGGGTGTCAGTTCAACACCTACTTGTGTTTTGCACAATGTATGTATTTATAGTGACTTAATGCACAATCTATTGAACAGTGTAAATTTTGTTTTCAACAGGATATCATTTAACATTTACTTTTTCCAGACATTACATTGTATTTTGATAATGAGTTGAGGTTGGCTTGAGCATGGTCCACCAAGGAGACATGATATATAGATAAACTAAACTGGAATCATAATTCTGATGGGTAGCTTAGTCCAAGTGACAGTTGTTCCAAAGCCACCCAGCTTCATGGCTCAATGGGAATCTCATTCTGAGGCTCCACATTCCTAGCCCAAGGTTAACCAGAAATACATGATAGCTCTTACCCAACAATAGCTGATATTAGCACAATGATATTAGCAGGCAACTGCATAAGGATCAGGGACCAGTTTTCATCAGCCCCAGGCCACACACACACCAAGGAATACCTTGTTTTTCTCTGTAGTTTTTCTTGAAATGGTTAAAGGACCTTATGTCCTCTCATGTCCTCTCACTATTTTAATACAGGGGTATTTGGGAATAATAAGAAAGAGAAGTATTCTGGGATAACAGGAATGTTCTGGGGAGATAGAATGTTTCCTTCATTACCCAAACTTCTTGCATTGTGCTTAGTTAAACATTGGTTAAACATTGAGAAATACAGTTTATACATGCAAAGAAAAGGGACAGAAACAGCAAATGTAAGTGTTCTAAGAGTAAATGATCCTCAGTGTTTCACTCTTGGTAATGCTATAAATCTGCATACCAAAGGATAATGTCATGGAGGGATTGAATTCTTGTTTGGGGCGATGACGTCCCTACTTTGACCCCCATAGCTCTACCTAGGTTTGAATCTAGGGGTGCATCTAACTGTAGAAATAATGCAATTTGACACAACTTTAAGTGCTGCAGCTCCATCCTATGAAATCGTGGGATTTGTACTTTTACAAAATGTTTATCCTTCTCTGCCAAAGTGTGCTGATACCTCACAAAGCTTCAAATCCCAGGATGCTGTAGAATGGAGCCATGATGGTTAAAGTGGCGTCAAACTGCATTATTTCTACAGAGTAGATGCACTCTACGTTTAACACAGTGGGAATTAATTTTACTGTCTCTTTTTCATTGACTTTCTCATTCTGAGAGGTTCTTACCTTGAACTTCTTTATGACAGGCAATGTGGCCCTTTCCATCCTGCGAGTAGCTGTAGCATTTGATCATGGTCAAATCAAATGGAGAGAATTTTATCTGAGTTCCTTTTTGATGAATCCTTGCAAATTTCTTCCTATTTGGGATAGAAGAAACTGAAGGATGAAAACATTTGCATGTTTGTAAAAGTGCAAGGGATCAATTTCCCCCTTCCCAAAATGGGATGGAGAATTTTTGAGATGTCACTTGTATATAAGCATATCATTATCAGGATGCTGTTGATAAGCCTATAGCATTCTGGGATTGGTAGTTCAGAAAGGGTCACACCAACCTTTGTGCAAACATTTTCAGCACACAAATTGATTTTTCTCTCCCTATAGAGAAAGCAGAATGTGTGCTGAAACGTTTGCCCATTTGGAAAGAGAGTTTTGGAGATGGGAACATTTGGTGCAGCACTAATACATTATGTATCAATTTGCAAATTGACAGTTGGGGTAGGAAAATGTACAGACATTGATAGATTGGAGGAAAAAGAAGAGGGAGAGCCTGGAGCCTGAAACAATTGTAGAACAGTTTTTTTAAAAAATGAAAGAAAAATGCTACCCCTCCTCTCTCAAGATATACTTTAAAGATCCCTGTCAAAACATCCCTTCAAACCCATTTGATTGGGTTGGAGCTCATCACACTGTCACCAACTCACTTTTCATTAGGCTGTTGCTCTCTGTTAGCGTAGCCAAGCAGAAGAACTCAAAACACATGCACAAATTAAATCGACATCCAAACTCCACCAATATACAAAGCAATTTAAATGATATTCATTAGAGCGATGACAAGTCCTGATGAGGCTTTCAGGAGCTGAGTCCTTCAGCTTTCGCCGACTCGGTTTCGTGGTCATTGAGGCGTAACTACAGCGACTGTACCTCGAGTTTAAAAAAAAAGAAGAAGGAAAAAGGAGAAAAGAAAGAAAGGCTGAGCATAGAACTGCTTCCTGACACACCTACATCCTTCTCTTCTACAGAGGTTTAAAGCTTTGGATTTCATCCATGAAAATGGGACTATTAATCCCTCCTCATGAATCTATTTTTACCCTTCTTCTTTCTTCAACCCTTCCCCCAAGAAATGTTCTAATTAAAAAAAGAATTTCATTTTCAAGTAACTTCATTTCGTGAGGTTAGAAAGGTCACTAATTCACAATTATGACAGCTATAAAGCTGTCTTCCTATTTGTTGACGGTGTCAAGATGAACTGGGAAGGGATGGAGTATAACTGAAGACCTACTCACCACCAAATGAGATGCATTATTTAATATGTAGCTTCCCCTCTTTATTCTCTCAAATATATCTATATCTGTCTGTTTTTCGATAGGCAGAAATAGATATTCTTATATATAAATTTAAAAATCAAAGCCAGGGTGATGCTAGTACCTCTCTGGAAACCTGTGTTGGCTTCTGTCTTCTGCTAGAGGTATTTTCTTGTAGATAGATTGTTTAGAATTCATCTGTGCTTAAAAAAGATAAAATCCAGGTATCCAAAGGTAAGGAAGCAACTAACTATCCTTCAACTGTGTTGTATCAAATGTCACACAATACGAATGAAACCCTTCCACTAATACAGGAGTAGCTACAGCTTCGATAAGCCCAAACCAGCACAGGAAGGGGTGAGGGATGATGAGAAACTGTAGTCCCACCACATCTAGTGAGGTCCATGTTTGATTGTTTGTGAAATTTATTATTGAAATTGCCCATCTAGAAGTTAGTGAGATA
Organism: Sceloporus undulatus; assembly: GCF_019175285.1. Classification (NCBI taxonomy): domain Eukaryota; kingdom Metazoa; phylum Chordata; class Lepidosauria; order Squamata; family Phrynosomatidae; genus Sceloporus; species Sceloporus undulatus. Next base: position 10,817,965 of record NC_056529.1, on the reverse strand, counting down.
TATTAATGACTCATTGATGAAAGTGTGACCACTCAATTCTGTACATTTTCTCAAAAGTAAGCCCCACCGAGTTCAGTGGAGCAACTCTCCTGCATCCATAGGCTTGCAATGCGTATGAATGTGAATCTGCCCATCCTCTATCCTTTGTCTGTTTCATTAGACTCTGTATAATAGGGGGAAACTGCCACATTTATTTTTCAGTTCATGCTGAATTAAACTCTCAACGCACTCTGTTTTGCAAATATAACCCCCAAAGAGTCTGTTGAGGGGGCAGGATACCAACAACATACAGCAGCTACAGTACAACAACACAGCTACGTCTGTAAAAGTATTGCATGAAGCTTCCCCATTAGCTTCCCCAGTCAGAGGTTTGCTCAGCAGCAGCTATAGCAGGACAAGGAACATAGCTTTATATTCCAAGCTGCTGTTTATGAAGTCACGTTATTTGTCCAACTTGCCCACTAAAATCTACACTGCAGGGCAATTGTTTTCCATGAAGCTAGGTGGAGATATTTTCTTTCATCTGATACTAGATCTTGGATTTCAAATGCTAGGGATTGAATTTAGGATCTCTTGTATGCCAGGGAGTTATTCCACTACTGACCTAATGTCCCTGTCATACAGGCGAACCATATACAACATACTGTCCAGAGAAGCTTGAAGAAGTCCTAAGAGGGACATGGCCATTCCATTACCTATAAGACAAAACATCTTAGGACCAAAACAGATTACCTTCCCCATTAGATTTCCTCCTTCCTCTATAGAAGACCTTTGTAAGGCAGACTGTTGCATCCCAGTACAGGGCATAGAAACAACTACCTGGTGTGGTAGAAAAGGTCAGAGGGTGTTGTGATACAACACAACCAAAAGTTTAAGACATAATTAATGACCCTAACAGAAGACAAAACAGTGTCCTAGTTCCTAGTATCTGTATTACATTAGGGGAAGGGAGGGAAATGTTTGACCAGCTGAGTATTTGGGACTGTATCCCCCAGAAGCTCCACACAGCATGGCTAAAGGTAGAGAACAATGGGAGTAGCAGGCCAAACCATCTGAAGCCCCCAAAGCCCACCATACGTGTTGTATGAGTATATGGGACTTTACTGGAGAAAAAAATCAACCTTAGCTTGTATCTTGTAGCTATGCCTAACAAGCAGGAATCTCCTTCCTCCACTGGGAAATTCAGTTTTAAGAGGCCAACTCTAGAACACAAGACTCTGGCTTATAGAAGTAGGTCAGAATATGTCCATATTCATTACTGGCACCAGCTGGAGGCAGCTCTTTTAGTCTCAAGGCAATAGATTTTCCCATATTCTGGGACCTTCTGCATGCAAAGCATCAATTCTGCTGCTCATCTCATCTCAAACTTTACCTCCATATTTCAAGGGAAGAACCAGTGCTGATGAGAGGAAGGTGATAGTCACGACAGCTTCTCTGGCAGCATAGACCCTTCCTATCTTGGAACATTGGCTAAATTTCAGGCAGAGACATGCAAGAATCTATCCAGATAAATATTGTCTCTGTCAAAACAGCACCTTGGACAGTTCCTTTAAAAGTCAAATTAAAGCCCAGAACAGATTCATCACCCCACTGACAGGAGAACCACTAGCGAGTACTGAATCATGGTAGAGTTTTGAACAACCACACTATTTTCCTTCTTTTGAAATTCCCCGAGATGCACCATCAAACAAGTATTTCAGAAGTTCACCTTGGCTTTTCATTAGTGAAGCAACTGAGCAGCCATTATACCTTCAGTGGTCATCTCTGCAGAATCCTGGTGTACCATTGTTATGATACACTGTGTGGGAACCAATGCTTGATGACAAGGCGATGTGGATGTCTTTCATTCATAAGGTCATCATAAATCAGAGCCAACTTAGACTTCACAACAACAAACTACTTCCTCTTCCCTGTAACATCCAATAGATGACTGACAGGAGATGACAATGGGTATCTATACTGCATTCACTACACCAGACAGGAACAGCTGAGAATGCAGTTGTGTGTCCATGGAGAAAAATCAGACCTTAGTAAAGTTACTTTTTTGAACTACAAATACAGCTCCCAGAATGGGCCACGTTGATTGGGGGACTTAGAAAATTGCAACCCCAAAATAACTTTTCCAAGTTTTGGGCCTCATGTGGGTATATAGTTTCCACCTCTGGCTCCATACATGTTTTTGAAGTGGCCCAAATCCTAACTTCTAAACTAAGATTGGGAACCATGTGTTCCTATCTTGGACTGCAATTACCAGCATTTTACATCACTAGCTATTCTGGCTTGTGGTGTTGGGAGTTGTAGTCTAGCAACATGTGGGTGGCTTCACAACTGAAATAAGGCTGAAATAATAACAAAAATATAACCATAGAGGAAAGTGAAATAGATAGAATTGTCCATCCAGGCAGATGACTTGGAGAACCTAACTTTTTAAAAGTCTTATTTGAATCCTTATACACTTTGCTAAACCTATGGTGCAAATTTGCTTCTTGTTTTCCTGACAGGGTCTTCACTTTTAGCAACCATATACTGGGCAGGTACAAACTTCTAAACTTTGCTGGTGCAGGAGGCTGAGAATTTCACATGACTTGTTTTTAAGAAGAACGTACCAACAAGGATTATTTCATCGATGGAAGGAACCTTTCAAAAAAGAAAATGAATGTGGGAGAAAACTAAATGGACAAATTCACCCATTCCCAGTCCAAGGTAATCTTGTTTAGATGTCTGAAGGTTAAAATCCAAACTGAGAAACTGAGGATGGATTTTCTGCTTTCCTTCAGCCAAGATAAATTCACTTGCTTGATTTTTATAAAAGAAGAAAACATTTTTTCCTTTGTGAAAAACACCCAAAGCAAAAGCATATACTTTGTCCAAAAAAAAAGAAGGAATGGTGATTTAATTTGATCACAGAACAGCTTAATTGAGTTTACCTTTCTTTTCCTTTTCCTTTCCTTTTAAACTTTGAGGATCGCTAACACACTTAGCTTTGTTGGCTTAAACAAGTAACAAAACATAAACACAATACTAACTTATAACAACAGCTTTCCTTTTACCAAGAAGCTCAAAAACTCCCTAGGGGCACATTATAAAATGCAAACAATATTAAATTTATCCATTAGCAGTCAACTCATTTCTCCTGCCACTGCATAGGATTACTTTATTAATTTTCCATTGCAGATGAAGGTAGTATTGAGTAGATACAGAACTGAACAAACTGCTCTATCATAGCTATCCATCCATCCTATCTCAATAAACGTATGAAATCTGATGAATGTTATCTTTCATACCTACATTCTGAAATCCCCAGTTACAAAAATCTCAGCTGCACTGTTGCAAATGTTTGAAGACTTTCAAGAAACTGATGAATTTAGTGTGTGGTAACAACTCACATAAAAGCAGCAGTCAGTGTTCACATATTATGTTATGTATATTTGGAGGGAGAGAGGAAGATTTTTACATCATCCACATACGAAACTGGACATTAGCCAAAATGTGAATGGTCATGGTAAACAGATATGTGAAAAAGTTAACAAGATAATCTGAAGTATGTTTTGCTTTGGAGTTCAGAAAGACTGTCTCAAAAAACAAAAAGCCCAAATTAATCACCTAAATGTTTCCTAGCAAAGGTATTAAAAAGCAATAGCTTACCCCAATATTGTGAATATTACCATTCCAATGCAAAGCTGTCTTGCTTTGGATGGAAAATTACAATATAGTTTGCACGACAAAAGCAATGGTATAATTAGAATAGCCGAGCTGCAATTTCTGATGCCAAAAGAAAATATAATGAAGTTGCTTGAGAGATCTGGGCTCCAACAGCAGTTGCTTAAAAAAAAAAAAAAACCCAAAAAACACCTACATGCAATATTTCAATTAATTATAGAAGCCTTGCTGCCAAAAAGTTAAAGATACATTCACTGGTTTTAATTTTTCCTCCTCTTTTTGTGTGCTAAATGTTGACTTCATTGAGCTGCTTTTCTCAGATCTGGCATATTGATTTCTTGTTGTGAAGTGAGCTGTTCAAGCTCCATTTAAGATTTTCATCTTGCATGTAGCCCTGAGCACATCAGTGCACCATAAATTAGTTAAATTGCACATTTATCACAAATGTTATTTTAAGATACTGCGTAAATTTGATGGCTGGAAGATATACAGTATACAGTAACAAGCCACGACTTGGGTGGGGTTAGAGCAGGGTCACCTTTATCCAATTTTGATTTAGAGCTCTTTTCTCTTTTAACCCAGCCTCACTCATCCCAATTTCAAGTCACTGCTTTCTTATGAGTGTGTGTGTGTTCACGGTTATTTCCAGTTTACTCTCTACTGAGATGGTATATTTGTGTGAACTAGATGACAATCTGACCTACCAAGGAAAACAAAGAGCTCAAAAAGAGGTGAACAACCCACACATGGAAGATTTTGGTTTTGAATGTTTTTTCACCACCGTTTTGTTTCACGTGGAATTAGGATGCGAGAAGTAAGTATTGTTTGATGACCACAACTGACAGCACATTTAAAATTATGTCAAAATGGCACTGCTTATAGGTTGCGTGAACTCACCTCACAGTTACATTCGGTTGACTGTTGTTACGTTTGACAGGGCTAAGTTTGGGTTTATACGTGAAAGTCAAACAGTGGTATGAACTTTCATTAAACTGAATCTAAACATTAGTCTGTTGCATCCTCTTTTTTAGCTACCTCGGTTGCAAATGGCTTTCTAAGGTCTAAACCAGGCTTCTCTCCCAGTCTAGAGTCTGGTCTTTATTTTGAATTGTAGATAGTGGTGAGTAATCTTAACATTCTCTGCTTCCAAAACATGTGCTTTACTTTGGTGTTGTTGTATGCCTTCAAGTCATTACCGACTTATAGCAGCCCTAAGGTGAACCTTTCATGGAGTTTTCTTGACAAGATTTGTTCAGGGGAAGTTTGCCATTGTCAGAGGCTGAGAGAGTGTGACTTACCTAAGCTCACCCAGTGGTTTTCATGGCCAAAAGGAAATTGAACCATGATCTCCATAGTTGCAGTTCAACACCATGGCACACTGGCTTGCTCTACTATGACATCCAAGTCATATTAGAACTGGGAAATGTTATTTTGGAGTACTATCAGGCCCAGAATCCACCAGATAGGTTAGCTCCCCCCCAAGCTCTACATCCAATGGAAGAACAGACTCAAGACAATTCATCAGCATAAGCCGTAAAGTATATAATTCTTATGAGCCATTAAAATTCATAATTCCTTGACCCTATATCCAGCAATATCGTCATACAAATGTTAGGCTTGCTCTGCTAGTGATTATGCATTTTGGTTGCTCAAGACATTATCAAAATGGTTACACAATCACTACAGCATAGCACAGTGTGATCCAGCACAATTGAACTTGTGAGGATTCCTATAGTGTTAGTATTACATTGGATTTAAAATTGAAAGGCTTACAGTGTATTCTATAATGAATAATATGCATAACGATTGAACTGACAGCGGAAGAAACAGATTTTTGTGATACTCTGGAACTGTGACCACAGAATGGTGAATGATGCTAGAACAGCAGCTTTCAAGGGTGTAGTATATGCAAAGACACTGCAGAACAAGACTGGAGCAAATGTCTTGGGTACCATTTATCCTAATCCCAGCCCCAAAGGCACCTGAGGTTTTGCTAGTTTTATAACAGAAATATAATTAACTGGGTATGAACCTTATACAATTTGAATAAGATGCCAGTGCAGCTAGGTTAGTGTAAATCAGCCATCAGAAGATATAACTATAAACTTTTGGATGGCAAAGCAAATGTTCTAAATAATCAAGTTATAAATTTCCTAACAATTTGAAAACTCAGGGAGAATATTTTGCCATGGAGGCAATGTCCCTGTTGATATCTTGGGCACAATTCACTTGCAAATTCTTCTGTGCACACCTCACTGAAATGAATGGAGAAGGAAGAGAGGAGTGTAAGGACTCTTAGTATACAAGTTAATTTTCACATGTTTTTATACTGGACAGGAAATCTGCTGAAATTTTCTTGGTACAAAGATGGAGCAGAACAAGAACAAAAAACATGCATGTTAAAGAAAGTACTTGTCTAAAATATATTCTATTTTCTGCAAGATTATTGTGTTTCCTTCCACACAGTTTCACTACCTCTTAGCTGCTGTGAAGACATTTTCCGTTACCCACAACACACAAGGGACCAGCTCTTGTGAAAAAGCTCAATGCTTAGGTAAACCTGGTTTGTTGTACATTTTATGTGAATCTTGCCACAGGCTGAATGGGGCAGGGATGGGGACTGCATGGTTAAAGAGAAATAGTTGTGTAGATGAAGTATCTTGAGGAATCTGCATTCAGTGGAGTATGTATATAGTAAGCACAGCCCAAACCCTAACACATATGGGTGGTGCTATCTTTATGTGGCACTGTCCATACGGCACAAACATGCATGATGCAAGCACAGCACCATGTCTGCATGTCTGGGCACCATGCTTGCATCATGGACGCGTCACAGTGCACCAATGGCGCACTGGTGATGTTGTCCCCATACACCAAAAATAACCCAGTTTTTCCAGGTCCTTTTTGGTCTGGAAGGACACCGTGTGGTTTGGCTGCTGTGGCATCCCTGTGGAGGGAAACTGGGCACCCCCAGCCCATTCTTTTGGGACGGTCTGGAGAGCCCCATAGTTACTTTTGAGAAAAAGGAGTTGCTTTTTAAAGCTACAACAGGCTACCTTTCTTATCATTGGAATTAGAAATGCAACTGAAACTCTTACTTTTTGAAAGTAACTTTCCAGGTTTGTAAGATTGCAGACTGGGATAGATTAGATAAATTCAGAGTAGGTTAGATACTGTGCCATTTCCAGACACAGCCAGATGACCTAAACATAACTAAACTCCCAAGTCTTCAAAGGGAAATTAAAATGGCTGGAAGATGAAACAATATATGCACATAGACGACTACATTCCAGCTCTGGGACATGTTTGCATCTTGATATGAATAGGTATGCAAGCTTGGATCTGGACTCCTGTAAATTTAATCCTTAACAGATCCTGAGGCAGGGATAAGCTCTGTCAAACAGGACAAAGATACCTGTTCTCTCCCACTTTCCAAACTCCAGCTTTCAGCTGCAGCCATACCTTCCCAATATGGCTACTGCCATGCCAATTGACAGGAAGGTGGGTGGTGCGCAGGAGCTCTGTTCTTGTCACTGCCCCTACCCCTCACCCCTTTATGCACTAGTGAGGAAGGAGAGGTACCTTCCTCTTGCTTGATGGAGTTTTACAATACTTTGTCCTGCTCTGACAGCTGCTAAGTTATAGAAGCCCTGTCCCATATCCAACCTGCCCATCCTAGACAAGGCATGGTAGACTATGAATCAGTTATAGACGTATGATACTACCTTAACTTGAAAGATCCTAGAGAATCCTGATATTGTTTGTTTTCTGAGATACTTAAATTCTCTGATAGGGAGCTCTAGAGCTAGAATTCAGGAGGGTTCACTTGAGCCCTTCAGCCTGGAATTCTAAATGCCTAGCCAAACTACAAACCCCCAAAATAAAGGTGCTGCTACAGTTAAAATTATATCATAACATAATAAGTGGGTATTAAAAATACATCCTAATTTGGTTCCTATTGACTAGGGATAAAATCACGGCAAACTCACTGGATTCTTTCTAGAATTTCTGACACCACACCAAAATCTGGCATGACATCCTTCTTTGTTGTTTCTTCATTCTGTTATTCATCTATCCAGACAGGCTTAAGATTTAGGGTTCCCCTGGAACATATACGGAAGATGTAATGTTGCAGTATACTGACACAATGGTTTCCTTTGTATGTTAGCTGTGGCAGCCCAAGTTCCCAACTTTCGATAAGAAAGCTGCAGTTCATACATGCTCACAAAGATTAAAATGGCAGCTTCTGTGGTTTTGTTAGACTGATTTGCCCATGCCAGTAAAAAATTGTCATTAGCATATAAATGTCTCTGTTTGTTTGTCTATGCGCTCATTCAAGTCTCCTGTCTTCCCTTGCTATCCATTTTGTGCAAGAGTGAAAGCATTCTGAAACCATAAAGTTGCACAATAAGTCATGGGATTTTTCTTCTTGCCAACCAAAAGTAGAAAGAATCTAATCTGTGATGGGACCCTCTAGTACATCCTGCACCTCAGAATACTAATAATACATTTAAGAGACGATGTGATTGGGTCTGAATATACGACTCAGCAAATGATGTATATGCTTTGCTGCAAACATTGCTTATAAACCCTCTCTTTTACAGTCAATCTTCTTGGAGGTTTAAAAAGGAGATATAACCTCCATTTTCATTCTGTATATTTCTAGAGTTTTTCCCCCCTCCTTTTTAAAAAGCAACCTTTGAATATTTGCTCCCCTGCTCTTTAAATGCTAAAGTTCACTAAAACTCCATTGATTTATGTATAGATTTCGACTGCCAACACCTGGCAGATGAAGCAGCCTACTCCAGCTTCCGTCATAAACACCGAGCATACAATTTAATTTTAATGCGCTCGTTAGTCGTAGCACATTTCAGATATAATTGTGAACGCAACACAAAATTATAGCAAAAAAGACAATTTTAATGCAGCTGTAGAAAAAAAAGGTTATATGAAGAGTCATATAATGGTGCCACATTGTCAACAACAGAACAGGGGCACAGAATGTGCGATTCTGGGTCTGTGCTGTTTACATGCCAATATTGTACACATAGATTCTCGTATGGTGTCAGCTGTCAGTTACTTCTGCAAATTAACTGCCAAAAATGGAGACGAACAGAATCACTTAGTGCGCTGGTAACCACGGGTTACCTTTCATATGCTTAAAGATAAAAACTGCAGTATGAAATCTTGGGAGAATAATTAGGAAGAACAAAACAGAAAGTTACCAACTGAAGTCGGGGGGGGAGAGAAATAGAGAGAAGGCATTCTGCGATATGAAACAACAACCAAGAGCGCTTATAAATAAGTAGAGGAGGTTGTATCACAGAATAACTCATAACTTTTAAGCAAAGTATTACAGTACAAACATTTTAAAGGCTTGCTTTCTTTTTTTATCAATGTTTAGGAAATACAGTACAATTTCCCCCCTTCGATTCTCCTGCCCCCAAATAGATTTAACCCTTTGAGCACTGAGTTAATTTTGAATTTTCTTTTGTGATTTTTTTTTGTGATTCATTTTACTAATAAATACCTTTAAAATTCATGTTGTGCAAAATAGATATAATGCACGCCAGTCCGTGGCTTCTGTTATCAGAATGCTTTTCTTTAAAAAACCAAAAAAACCGGTAGCAAACAACTAATAAATATGTATAATTTAAATATGAATCTCTATCAATATAGATGTACTGTATAGCAAAACAAAACAAAAACCAAACATACTTTGCTTCAAGAATAATGTTTCTGAATACTTTATAAATGCTATCTGTCGTCTCTTGCATATAATTTACATTGTTCAGATGTTAAAAGAAAACCCCTTGACCTAGAAAAGAAATATACATTATTATAATATATATATATATATATATTTATATATTTATATATTTATAGGTACCGCTTATACTTGCGAGAGAATTAGGTACAAAATCCATCATTGATAAAAATGTTGGAGAAGAGGCAGCAGAGAGGGAGAAAGAGGAGGAGGTGGAGAAATGGCATTGTCCACAATCGCATTTTTTTTCCCATTAGAGGATTTTAAAATCTATACAATATACACATCTATGTTTCAATGTGAAAATAATATACTTTAAAATTTCAGGATGCGTGCCACTCTCACAGACATGGAGATTCATCAGTTAACTCCAACAAAGGGCATATCCAGAAGGCAGTGTCTGATACACATCCAGGTACACAGAATATGTCTTCAGGAAAGACAATTGTCCAGAATCCAATTGATTAGTCCTAACCGTAGTAGACCCAATGAATCAATTGTTGAATGAAGATTGGTATTCCCAACTTAATTCAATGGGTCTCTCCTGAGTGGGACTAACATTAGTATTTAGGTCATGTAGCTTTCCATGTGCATTGCAGATATCCCAGAAAGCCAAACAGTGAGGACTTAGGGTCCATGTCAGCCCTAAGAAAAAATGGAAGAAAAAGGATCCACATATATGTTTGGGCTATGGATACTGGAAGCTCTGAAACAAGGCATCGGGTCCCTGAAATACAAATGGTTTGGGGTGCCAAAGGAGGTACCACCAGGCCAATACTCAAGTGACATCAAACTGAAGGAAAACTCACATGGTAAACATTTGTCTCTATTCTCCGTGTGACTTTCCTTCAAAACATTATGAAGAAAACCAAACAACTGGATGCACCAGCTGGTGACGCTATTTGTTTGAGCCCATTCTTAGAGGTGCTGTTCAACTCTAGATCTGTTCCAAAATGGAAGGGGATATCTTTTTTTTTTTAAGGTAAAACATATCCATATGTTCAAAAAGGAAAGAAAACCAAATTAATTCAAAAGTGCTTCAAAGTACTCAGAGGGCTAAAGATTTACAGGGTGAGAACTACCAGCACACTTAAGTCTCCATGAAAAAGTGCACCAGAATTCATTAATAAATGCTTAATTAAATGTTTTGTTAATGCATGCAGCTTGAGGCATCGGAGGGATGCACAGCAACTAAAACCCCAATTTACACAAAGTTCCAAACACTTACCACTGCGTTTTAACCTTCATATTTTACCAGTAACAACAGCTGATTATGCACCTCTATTAAACACTGTACAGTTATACAAAAACAGGAGAGAAAGAGAGAAAAGTCATTCAGGCCAGAGTGACACCCCAGAGTTAAAACAAGATTTATGTGCCAAGAACAGAAAAAGGGTAGCTTTAAGGCATATTTTGACAGTTTTCCTCAAAGCCACGTACAGTTGTTGCTGCTGTCTTTTGTATGTCCAAAAGTAAATGCTACTGTTTTTCTAATTCACAAACATACAGAAGATGATCTTCTGGAGATTTCCCATGTGTTTTACTGAGATGGAGCTTGACAGCATGCTTGCTTGCAAAAGTCCTGTTGCAAAGTTTACATTGGTACGAGGTCCCTATATCTTCCTCTGGCGAAGGCGCCAACAGTTTTTCAGAGGGCGACTTTGTTTGTGCTATCTGATTGTTTAGCTGTTCACTAGACAGTTTTGACAAGTCCCGTAGCCTGAAACCCAGATGTGATTCAAGGTGACTGATGTACGTCGAAGGAGTTCGGATTTGTGAAGCACAGTCATTACAAAAGAACACTGGGTGCCCAGTGTCCAGATTTTTAAGGAATTTTGTCCCCCCTGTCCTTCGAAGCTGGTATTTCACATTGGCCAACCAGTGGCTAATGGTGGTCATTGAAAGCCCTGTAAATCTAGAAATGTGCATTCTCTCCTGTGGGCTTAAGTCCGACATGATGTATTTCCCTTCTGATGTCTGTCGTAAACTGGCTGCAAATTGGGCCTGCAGAATGAGCAAGTGCTGAGGGTTCCAGTTGGACTGGCGTCCCTTCCTTTTCTGAGCTGGGGTCGTCTCTTCTGGTTCCTCAATTGTCGTACCATCAATGTCAGACTTCTCAGAGATACTGGAAGGTGTGGAAGATTTTGATGTGTGACTTTCTGTCAGGTTCTTCAGCATATCAGAGATATCTGACAAGGCATTCTCGCGTAGCGGCGAGTTTGACATGAATGACACAACTGCAGATGTCTTTGCCATTGTCACTGTAGATGAAGAAGATGCCGAAGACGTCGATGTGGATGACAAAAGTGCTGAACCCAAAGAGCAGCTTTTGTCACTCTTGCCTTTCGTCAAATCTATGGGCTGGTCATTGTTGACATGATAAAAATAACGGTCTAAGTGGTCTGGCTTTTTGGACTGCAAAGGTGGGGTAGCCACAGCAGCCTTTTCTGCTAAGCTGTTGCTCATTTTAAAAAGCATGCTCATTGGGTCTAGGGCAGGCAGAGAGGGCTTAGCTGCCTTCCCAAGATGAATATTCATGACAGACTGCAATGCACTTAATGGATTTACAAATGGTTGTTCTGGAGGATGGTCAGTTATAATAGCTGTGCTGCTATTCAGAGTATTTGGGATGGCCTTGACAAGCTCCTTGCCATTTTCCAGTGGCTCCCCAGTTGGGCTCTCTTTGCAGTTCTCCCTCTGAGGAATTGGGCTATTCTCTTGGCTCTTGAACCCAATATCGTTAGAGGTGTCCATCCTGAGGGGTTCACTAACTTCACTGCTGCATGGCGAAGGTGTTGCTCTCTTCATTGGTGAAAGCTTCCCTCCTTCAGGCTCCTTCATTTTTTCTTCAACTTTGGCCACTTTCTCAGTGACCTTCTTAACCAGCTCCTCCATGGCATGGAAGTTTGTTTTTGGCACAGGGGATGTTTGGCTGCTCGGTGGCGAAATGAGTGGCTGGCTTTTGGTTGGGGAAACCATTTCAGCATTTCCATACATAGGTTTTAAGGGAGTACTTTTCCCTGATGAACCTAAGGACAGCTTCATCATATTCGGTAGTTGATAAGCAGCATGAATACTGGGATAGCCGCCCCAACTTGGTGTGCCATTCTGGGCTTTGTTAATAGCTGAAGTGACTGTATTTTCTAAAGACTTCAAAATGTCTAGCCCTCCTTTTGGACTCTCCTCTAAGTCATTTTCAGTCAAATAATGATATTTTGAGGAGATGTCATATTTTTCCTCATCGTCACCCAACTTTTCCTTGTCTTTCATCTTTTCATCAATAGGTATTCTCTCCTTGTCAACTTCTTTCTTTACTTCCATGTTTAGCTTTGGGGAAATGCTAGATGGCGTATTGGAAGGAGATGTGAAAGTTGTTGCTGCAAGGGGTACAGACTGGACTTTCTCATCAAGCAAAGCTGTGATGGTTGGTGTGACTGGGGCTTCTATGATGGGTTTCCCTTTCTTCATGGCAGAGTTGGTGACTTTAATGAAGTGTCCTGTCACCATCATATGGGCAGTGAGTTCCTGCAAAGTATCATGGGAACTCCCACATTCCATGCACTTGAGAATCTGAGATTTCCTTGCTTCAAAATGCCAAGCATAGCTGGCACCATTTTGGTGTCCATAGCGATTATTCGGTGTGATGTAAGGATTGGAATTCTTTTGAAGTGCATCATTGGTGTCAGAGATAGCTGCTTTTGGTGTCCCACCAGTGGAGTCTGGAGAACTTGGAAGCTCTAGCTCCAGTGAGGTTTTCTTTCTAGTGGCTGGAATAATTTTTGCTGCTACAGGGGTTACAGGTTCCTTCAGAGGCACTTTTTGGTAATGTTTTGTTTTGATCATATGAACACTCAAGTCTTGAAGTGATTCAAATGAATGGCCACAGTACATACACTTTAATACTTTCTGGGCATCTTCTTTTCCTTCCATTTCAAGCAAAGAGCGTTTACGAGGCTTGGACCATCTTTTAGGGTTATTGTTATCAGTTTCATGGTTGTCATCCCGATAATGTCCTGTTTCATTCATGTGCACTGTTAATTCTACTAAAGTATCATAGGCAGCACTGCAGTCTTTACAGCGGAATTTACTGGCTCCAGTAAATATAGAGCCATAAAGCTTACTGCTTTGTCTGTACAATTGAACTGTGCTAAAAAGGCTGGGCTCGGGAAGGATTCTGTTCTGTGAAACTTGCTGCAGTGTTTTCGCCATGGCCGTCTGATGCCAGTCGAAGCTGCCACTCCCACAGCTGCTGCTGCTACTGCTGCTGCTGCTGCTGCTGCCATTGTTTTTTTCAGAGGTTGGCTGGTGGAGATTCAAGTTCAGATTGGACCAATACGAGTTGGAGAGGAAGTTATTATAAACGGCTTTCATTTGTTCCAGGCTGTCCGACACAACCGACTCGTCCAACTGTATGGAGACCTCTTTGCTCTCCTCCTCGTTTTTGATGGAGCCACTCTCAAAGTCGGCCATTCGGTCGCTCGTCTCACTGATGTGTGACTCACTGTCCATTTCGTGGCTGGAAAATTCTGCGGCTGGAGAGTTCTGATAACTCTGGCAGTTCTTAGTGAAGTCCTTTTCCGGACAGGCATATTTTGCAGAAGGTTCTCCATCGACAGCATTCTCATCAGGTTCTAGGTCATCCTCCACCATGGCAGCTGCCTTCAGCTCATCCGAAACGTAAGCTGGCATGATGAGAGAGAGAGAAAATGAAAAAGAAAAAAAATCAGAGTTAGTAATGACTGGCCTTGCTTTATATCAGCAGCTGGCATGTTCCCATCAAAGAAATACAGTTATTTATTAAAATTAAACAGTTAAAATTTACATTTCTTCCAAATAAGAGGAAGAAGGGGGAAAATCTGCTCTTCAAACATAATTTGCCACCTTATTCTTCTCAAGGGGCAACAGCTTGAAATTAAAACTAAATTTGAAATTAATGAAGCACATTCTGGAGGTGGCATTCATTTCTAAAGTAATAAATTACTTGTATCAACCTCAGAGACAGCAGTTCCTGTCTGTCAATTAATATGTCTTATGCTTCTCCTACCCCTAATGTATTTCTTAACAGACAGATTCACAATTTAAATTAAGCCAGAATTTTTTTTTTACTCATTACATTTTGAGAACCAATCTTTAATAAAACATAAAAACATCAATAAAAAAATCCCACAAAGCAACAACAAGAAAGTGCCTCCTCAATTATAAGAAAATTAAAAGCTTATATTTGCATATTGGGGCTGCTTAGAAAGGTAGGCATGGCACTGAGGAAGAGCTGATTCCCAGAAGGTATGCTTTGTAGGTTAGAAGAAATAATGTTATAAGAAGGAAGGAAAGTTGCCCTATTCTGTGGCACATGGAAAGATATTCCATAGGTCACCTGCAGGATATGGCTTCCGGAGTTTCCTCTGTCTTATGCTCATGGGAATAACAGAAAAGAGGGTGAGCCAGGGCAATGCTAGGAGCAGTTAGCTAAATCCAAGCCCTCATCTGTCTCCAAAGGGGATGCCCAGAGTTAGTGAAATTGTTTCCTCTATAGCTGTCCCTCCATTTTCAGCACAGTGTCTCTTTTCTCTATGGCTGCACCCCTAGTGTTCCTCCACCAGGGATCCTCTTTCCCACCCCTTCCATCTTTTCATGTCTGATAATGTCTCTTTGGATTCTGCAGCTCTGAATTATGGAGACCTCTTCCTCAAGTGGAACAAACACATTAGAAATCATCTGTTGTTCACGTTCTAGTTGTCATATACATGTCTCTTTTATGTGGCTGTGCAATAATAAAACACAGCCCCGCAGCACTCCTAGTGGACTTCAGTGCAGGACTGGAGAATCAGAGAAGTTTTGGACCCATGGGGATATCACCACCACCATCATGATCATCATGGGATTTACAAATGTGTAACCATAGCAGTTGTGGTGCTACTGAGTGACTTTGGATCCAGCTCTCCTGAGCCTCACTTATTGGGAAGCTGCTGCTGTGATTGATGGGGATCTGTTCCACTGTCACTCCCTCCATGAGCAATCCCTGTTGTGACTGCAAGAAGCAAGGTTCCTGTTGCGATTCCTTCTTGCACCAGAGATTACCCACATGTGGGGGTGGGTGGGAGGGAGGAAAGGTCAGTCAATTGCTTCTCAACTGACAGTGGAATGGACCACCATTGATCACAACTAAACTAGGGAATACATAAGGATAGTGAATACAAAACAGTTACAGATGTGTAACTCTAGGTTATACATTCGTAGCTCCCCAACAAGATTCTAGCCAATAATAATAACATTTATTTATTTATTTCCTCTTTCCAGCCTACAACAAATAAAAAAGTTAAAAACTGAAAAAATACAACAAATTAAAAAGTGATTATAAAAAAAATTAAAACCAGTTAAAAACACGAACTATAAAACAAAACAAAAACAGCACAGCAAAATAGCAAAAAGAAAATCCAGCACATTGTACAAGGCACATCCCAACTAAACAATCAATTGTCAAAGTCCTGCCAAAACGGAAAAGTCTTTGCCTGTTTATGGAAAGAGTAGAAGGTTGCAGGTCTAACTTCTCTGGAAAGGGAATTCCAGAACCTGGGAGCAATCACTGAGAAGGCCCTCTCCTATGTTCCCATCAGATGTAATGGTGAAGGTGGTATGACTAAGAGAAGGGCCTCCCCAGCAGAACTCAAAATATGGGCATGTTTATAAGGAAGAATACAGTCCTTCAAATAACCTGGACCTGAACCACACAGGGATATTTCTCCCATTCAGATTTGGTACCATTTGTGAAGTTAAGCACAAGTACAAAGAACAAAGAAGCCATTCAGTCTTTGCCACCCAGTAGAAGGGAATAGAAGCAAAATTCCCGTGGAAGAGAATTTCACAATCTGGGATTAACCACTGAACAAGACAAACAAAGATTTACAATGCCAGCAAAAAGAAAGCATTTCCCAAAACAGAGCATGAGACTTCCAATGTGGGTTTAATTCCGACCATATTTGAAACTTACATATTAATCTCTAGCTAAGAAAAGCATTGGGGCGGGGGAGGCAAATGAATCAATATGGAAATATTATCACAACAGAGGTTTAAACATCTCTGTTACTCATGCTACAAAACGACCAATTACTATTGCAAAATCCTCTTGACATAAAACAAGGAAAAAAGAAAAGAAAAGCCAGGATGAGAACAGCAATGTCAAGCTTAGGGGGGGAAATTGGTATGCTATCCTTATTCTTCCAGGATAAATATATACAAGATCCTCCAGTGGACATTACAAATGTCAAAGTGTTTGCTCTTTAGACTACTTTGTCAATATTTATTCACCATAAGCTACGGGGAACCCAGCAGAGATACTCTGCCGTTTTGTACTGTACTTTGTTTAAAGAAACAGAAATTGTGGTGAACCAAAAGCATTATTTTTCAAACCACTGCATAATCTTCAGCCTATCTCAGCACTGTAGTCCCTATCTGGGATGTACCCTTGACCAAATATCAGGTTTTTCTTCTTTCCAGCTTCTCCTTCTAATCTTCTCCCCCTGGTCCGTCTTCATTATGTGCATTAAACATGTATAAATTAGTATGTAGCGAGATCTTATAGCACTTTTCAGACTAACTGGAAGAAGGAAATTGGCAGCATGAGCTTTCATAGACTTCAGTCTACTTTCTCAAATGCATCTGAATAAGTAGACTGAAGTCTACGAAAGCTCATGTTGCCAATTCCTTTCTTTCAGTTAGTCATTTAACCACTGCGCCATCAGGGCTCCATAAATCCCATGTTCAATTAAGCCAGAGAAGAATATGGGTGCTTGTACAGCAGACCTCTTTGAAATGGCCTTGTATGAAACCTCAAATCTTTTCCTTTAAGTCCCAAAGCCGAAAACTTTGCTGGTATTTCCTACAGCCAACAAAGACAGAGTTCCATGTGTACTCCATTGTCTTGCCCACCCAACTAGAACTCCTGCTTTCGGCTGTTACCCTTATTCCAAGTTCCTCACATTCCATAACATCATCTGTCTGAGTATCTCCTTTGGCTCATTCCCTTCCAGTTTCATCCATGTCACTTTAACCACCCCTGCTTCTACCAAACAATTTTATTTCCACCCGTCATCTCATGCAGCTTGTTCCCATTGACTCAATGAGACTTGACCTCATGCAATATGGTTTCTATTCTCTATTTCTCAATTTCCCACAAACTGCCCTCACTGAATTCACTCACTGAACAAACCAAAGGTTTCTTTGCTGCGTTCACCCTTCTTGACCCCTCTGCTGACTTTTATACAGTTAATCAACCTTTCCAGCTAGACTCTATTCATATACTAGCCTTCTATGATTGTCCTTCTCGTCTTCCCTTCTAATTTTCCTAATTGTTCATTCAGTGTTTCTGTATAGAGAAGGTTTTTCCCCCTGCTATCTGCTCAGGTCCCTATGGGACCTGTTCTCTGACCTCTTCTATTCTCCTTTTAAATAGGAGAGTCCTGGTCAAAAGCCATAGCTTCCAGTACTTTTATAGCACCACTCATATACCAATGATGTTGAATTCTCTCCTTCTCTGAATTATTTCTTTACCTCCAAACAACATTGAATGTTAAGTACATGTCTCCACTTGGCTTCATCACCATCTGAAACTTAACAAGCTCTGTTCAGACATAAGGCACAAGTATGCTTTCTCTTAATTAATGAACCAAACTTGTTCACAAACTATTTCTACTGCAGGTATATCAGGCTTTGAAAGCACAGTTGGAAACCTGTTTGCAAACTACAGTTTATGTTAATTGTGGCTTGCTGTTATGTCTCAATCCAAAGATCACTGGAACAATCCCTTAACCGCATGCCCCCAGTAAGCTTAACTGAACAAATACAAAATTCTTAAACATGTTTATATTCTCTTCTGACATTTGTATATTTCAAACGTTGCTACGACTGCTAGCTTCAGGAAAGGGACTCGGGATGTAACTATTCACTAAATTTCTTCTCAAAGGAAGTAATGGCTAATTGTAGCAATTTTTTTCCCACTGCAAGAAAGTCTTTGAAAACAAACCGTTTTTGAAGTCTATTTGAAATTTAGGACTTATTCTGCATAAAATTAATATGTGATTGTTGTTGTTTTGCAGAAAAGAACATTTTTCTTTACCATTCTATGTTTCTCTCTCACACACACATTACTCTGTAATACATCACTTGATGGCTAATCACTTGAAAACATGCACCTGAAGGTTGAAACTGCCATCAATGAAAGGGACATGATTTGAGGTGATACAAGGAGATGCACAAGTTCCTTCTAGACTGACTGAAGAGTGATCACAAAGGAACAAGTAGAAGTGTTTTTTTTAAATGTACATCCATGTGTAGATGAACCCTTCATATTGGACTGCATATGTTGTTTGTAGTGGTGAGTGCATCCCTAAATATAAGAGAAATGGGAATTATCTTAAACCATTGCATCATCTACTGTCCCTAAATATATCCAATTTTCATTGGTCTTCACATAAAGAATGACAACAAATTCTGCCCAGCTTGACTTGTAATTGGTACAGAATTTGTACAGAACAATAAAGCTTGAAACCAACTGTTAGAGCCATCTAGAAGAAATGGAAACTTGGAATTGAAACCTGGTAAGTTACCTCACATGGATAAGTTCAATTATTGCGGCCTACCGTAACTGAGATTAAGCATTGGATTTTGGCACATGTGAGATACAGAGAGTCACCCCAACACTGAGCATTTATGGATGGTTTCCATATGTCATATTAATTCTTCTTAAAAGTAACTTTAGTAGCTCTGAATTGGCACTATCTATCTATTTGAGAACTGTAGGGAAAAGTCAGGTTTTGTTTGCTTGTTTGCAATGAGTTTTCCATGGAACCTTGGAATGGGAACTTTCTACCAATCCTTCACTGTAATCAAACACTGCACTTTTACATAGGAATGAAGATGGCTGGTGATGGCTAGGGCTTGTTAATAGGTGTCCCACATTCTACTAAAAGTAATAACTGCAAACCATCTGTTGGAAAACCTTTGAACTCCAGCTTCAATTGAACCAAGAAACTACAATTTCCCAGGTTCCTGACAATTGCCTTCTTGGATGCTACCATCAAAAGGATAAAGGAATAAGAGATTTTTTTTTTAACCAAGGTACCTTCAGGGGACTGTTTTCTGCACCAGAAGCATATTTTCTGCATAGGAAAAGATATTTTTGTGCAAAATGCCCCACACAGAAATATCCCCCAGAAAATACTGGGAGAAAAATCTGTGAAAACCGCTGGTCATCTCCTCCTTCTTCTGACCAGAAAATGAATAATTGAGAATAGTCTTTCCTAGAGTTACAAAGAAACCTTGCTTCTTTTCCATCAATATAGGTCAATACTGGCCAGAATGCTGTTAGTAGGTTATGCATGTTATTGAAAGTTTTTGTCCAATGTGGAATGGCCATGTTCAGCTCAAGGTTGTAGAAGTAGAGCTTCACATGTATCAGCATGGGTATGTATGCACATTTGGTTGTACATATGGAGTCTTGGTTCGCTTGCTCAATGTTGCCATTCAACAAAGTTGCCATGCATACAAGGATTGTATAACACATATAATGAGAACCTTTTTGACTGAAGAACAGAGTATAAATACTCCAAATAAATAGTGCAATTCTAGAACATGGCTACATAGCCCAAGAAAAACACAAAAACTATGGATGCTGGCCATGAAAGCATTCGACTTCACAGCACAATTCTGCTTTTTGAGATTTGTGCTATGCATCCCCACTGTAGGATCTTTGTAATAGTCTTAGTTGCTCTGCATCTCCTGCTCTGTGGGGGCAGTAAAGCATCCAACAATTGCACTGAACTAGATAGCACATAGTGTACATATTCATGTTCACAGATTATAAAATAAAGAACATAGAAATGGTCATAGAAGAAAGTAAAAAATGTGGCTTCCTTTCCCATATTTAACAGAAATGCATACATACATTTTAACTACTCTGAAAAAGTTTTCCACCCTGAAAAAGCTTTTCAGGGCTACATAGCATTTGCAAAGCCCAACAAGTGATTACTTGTTGATTTAGTGACTGAAACCTTGGACATGCTACTTGGATTTCGAATCAAATTGAAAATTCGGCACTAAGCCATCAATTTGCACTAGCTACCATGATCTGGCCCAGCAGAGAATTTGTACGATGGGCTGTACATGTTAACTGATTAGAGTGAGGAAAGATGATGTGCATCACACCTTTTTTCATTTCAAAAAGTGTATTTGGTTTGGGGTTTTCATAGGGGCTTCTGTCTCAGGAAAATATGGCATGTTAAAAATGATCTCTGTGCAAAACCTCATTTTTATGTCTTCCTAGTGTTCTACAGGGACATCAAACTAGAGCTTCTAAGCATCTAACAATCTGAGAGGATTCTACTAGTAATAATCCAAAATTAGGGGAGGGAGTCAATATTCCTTAGCCTTTGTTAGCAGAGCTGGTTCTACTATTAGGAAGAGAGATGTCTGAACCTTGGGCAGCAGATTTTGGGTTGCCAAGAAAAGGTAGCAAAATGTCAGGATGTTGCTACTGTTGGTTTTTTACCCTTGGATGATGTACATGTAGGATTTCCTGATCTAGGCTCCAAAATGACTTAGCCTTCATTTGGGGAGGAGAGTACTGTCTGCTGTTCTTTCTCGGGTAGGAAATTATCCTTGGCCAGCCTTTATTAGTAGAGATGCCAAAGAGTTTCATTTGACTCAGGACTCTTGATGAAAGCATCAGTTTTGTACCACCTGAGACTCAGTCCAAGACAAGGTGTACCTTGCCTTGGAAATTCATCACTCTATAAGGCTGGAGGTGTGTTTCAGCAAAATAAATGATTTCTAAATTTAACATCCCTTTTGACTAGTGTCAAGTCAGTTGATTAAATTACTGGATTTAAAATAATTTAAATGCCAAACCTATCACACTTGTGCACATCAATGAATAAGTTGGCACCAAAGCCTAGCAAGTAATTTTAAAAGAGTAATTAGTTACAGTTCAAGTTCAGACCTTTCTAATAGTTAGTAGTTAGCTCTGGTTGTAGTTATTTTTTATATATATAACTTACTCTTTACTTTCTCAGGTTTTCAAGCGGGACTAAATTATCACTGGAAGTTGCAGTCAGCCCTCTGTATTCATGGATTCTTTATCCACAGATTCAACCATCCATGGCTTGAAAATATTTTTAAAATATATACATTCCAAAAAAAGCAAACCTTGATTTTGCCATTTTATATAAGATACACCATTTCACTATGCCATTGCATTTAGTAGGACTTGAGCATCGACAGTTTTGGGATTCACAACTCAGGCTCCTTGAATAGCAGGATCATAACTGTTATCTATCGCCCCCCCCCCCCCAGGTCTGCTCTGTTTATTCTGAGTTTAGCTCCAATCTTCAAAGTAGTGGAGCACTCCAGAAACAATATACTGTATTGTTGTGACATAACTCAGCTGTAACACCAAGAATATTGGATCATCTTGATCTTCGATGTGTAATTAAATCTAATTCATTTCACAAATGACTTGCTACTGGCAGAGAGGAAAAACTACTAGAAATGGATGGTTGATATGAATCAACACATCTGTTTGTGTTTTGGAGCTCATCTTTGGGATGTAGCTATTGGGAATTTCATGAGTGTCTGAACATCAATATTTACCACTATGTGTCTCAGGTTTCATTAAATCATTAAGGGCCCAGGACTCTTCCTCCACCTCATGCCTCAACATTTAGCAACAGGTTTCTCCTTTTTAAAAACTCAGTGGTGAAGGATTGCTGCGGCTGACATTTGGAAGTTTATAAGGTGCCCACAAAGTCTTCACTGACTGGCACTGTATCTCCAGGGTTTCCTAGTGAAAACTACCATTGCCAGCTTTTTCATTCTCCATGGTGTAGGATGATGGGAGTTGTACTCCCATCATCTGGCAAGCAAGAGTTAGCCCATCTCCCCATAGACAGCACTGTGCTAGATAGACCCATGATCTGCTTTGACAGCTTCCTGTGTATCTGCTCTGCAGATGTTATGTGATTTTTCAAGGCTTCGTCTTCAACTGGAAAATGAGTTAATTTGCAATGACAAACATGCCACCAAATGTGGTTTACAAGCCATTGCCAGGAATACCAAATGCCATCACTTCCTGTTTAATGCCAGCCTTCGGGTAGCATCTTTTAATCACTTTGAAGAACGCAGGCCATTGAAGGAAACGGATACGAGATGTACAGCCAACTTGAAGATGTAAGCAGGCTTGAGCATCAAAGTCTTCAATATGTCTCTAACAGCTCTTAATTATTATAATTCTTTGTGGAGCAAACAGATGTTCAGAGGAAACTTTAGTTTTCTTTTCCTTCCATACAATCAAATGTGGTAATCAAACAATTTCGCTTCTAAGAGTGTTTCTGCTCTTAAGGCTGTCTCCCTGCTGTTGAATTTGGAACAGAGGAGCCCAAATGTGAAAGGCAATGGCAAAGCAAACCTCTGATCCTCTTAGTAACATCCATTTCTGGATGGAACATATGTCCTCACTTTCACCCCATATGCCCCATATTTCACTGGTTACTTGCCCCCATATTGGTATTCTTTGGAAACTTAAACCAACAAGCTGGCCTGATAAAACTACCTCCTCACCCTTCCCTTGGGCAAAACACCTGAACCTCAACGGGAATCTAAAAATTAAGTTACTCCTCATGTGACCATTTACTGGAAGGCAAACCCAGCCCAAAGGGGGATTCCTCCCCAATCCTACAAAATCCCAAGATCTAAATAGGCCATTCCAGAGCCCTCTCTCTTCACCAAAAGGGTGCCAAGGTGTATACTGAGGTTCTAATCCCCACTGAGCTATGCAAACCCATGGATGAGTCACACACTCTCAGTTTCAGAGGAAGGCAAAGAAAAAACAATATCTGAACAAATCTTGTGAAGGAAGCTCCATGATAGATCCACTCAGAGTTGCCCTAAGTCAGAAACAACATGAAAGCACAGAACAACAACAAATACAATAAGTTATCAGACATTCGGCAGAAACCATTTCCCAGGTGGACTCCAACTTGGAGTGCTTGGTGCTAACTTCAACTGGCATGCCAGATATGGTCTTTACTGGACAGAGATAACCTAGCCACAGTAGTCTATGCATTGCTCCTCCATGTCCCACTGGTGAAGTCAATGCATGCTGTTGGAAAATGGGAGAGAGCCTTCTCACCTGTAGTGGCCCAACTGTGGAATGATCTACCCCTGGAGGCCCGACAAAACTACCACAATAAATGGTGACACACACACACAAGAGGTTTCACAGAGGATGGAAGGAAGAGATAGAGAGCAATGGTTCTCTAGATGTTGGACTGCAACTTGCATCATTTCTCACCTTCAAGCTAGACTGTCTCAGGCTTATGGGAGTTGCAGTCAAACACCAGCTAGAAGACCATATATTCTTCATCTATGAGTAAAGAGGTCATTCAGATATACTGGTCCCACCTGATTTTAGGCC
This sequence comes from Sceloporus undulatus, assembly GCF_019175285.1. Taxonomy (NCBI): domain Eukaryota; kingdom Metazoa; phylum Chordata; class Lepidosauria; order Squamata; family Phrynosomatidae; genus Sceloporus; species Sceloporus undulatus. Next base: position 10,794,074 of record NC_056529.1, on the reverse strand, counting down.
TCCAGAGGTAATTAGGAAAAGGATTAAGATATCTGTTTTGTTGTGCCAACCCAACTTCTGCTATTTTTTTTCCAAAAGTAGTTCTCAAATACACTGTATGAATATAATAGTTTATAGTTTCAATTGAGAGCTTCAATGTCACATAAGAAAAAGGCACTTGTCAAATGCCTTTCCCTTGCAAACACCCTCATCATGACCTGTGTTAATGAAGTTAATTGAATTTAAGATCAATAATGGTTAATTATTGCAATTTGACATTCTGAGATAAATGACTTTAAGACAGAGGGATGTGTGTGTGTGTGTATTCTCTCTGAAAGAAGGCAAATGCATTTTAGCCTAAGAGGGATCACGCAAGCGCCCCATTGATCCCTGGTACAATCTGATCGACTTAATCCCTTGATAAATGTGTGCTTTCCCACAGCTACAAGTAAATGTTCTACAAGACTACTCTAACCCTTGTCACTGACCAAATCTATATGAGCCAGAAATCCATTGAGATAGATTACAGAGGGACTGAAGAACAAGAGTGATGCTTCAAATAAAGGTGAAATTTCATCATATTGACTATTCACACAAAGAGTATGGTACATACACCCATTATGAACGGAAAAGAAATACACAGAATTTAATAGTCTTCTTATAGAAACCATCAACATGTTTTTTGGTTTCACCCTGAGCTGAGAAAAGTTACATTTTGAGACTCTGAAAACAAAATACAGTTCTAGAAGGTCTGAATGCACTCCTACAGGTTGATCTCTTGCTTTCCTGTTTAATGCCATTCTACTAAGTGGCTGTTGTTTTTATGTGCCTTCAGACAAGTCTTTACTTATGACAATCCAATCATAGGATTTTCTTGGCAAGATTCAGAGGAACTTTACAATTTCTTGCCTCTAATTGTGAAAGAGTGTGGTTTGTCCGAAGTCACTCCCACAATCATTTGCATAAACTCTGTCACAACGGCTTGTGCGATTAAAACTGCATTGGATCTCACCTTCAGATTAGGCCTGAAAATGTGCAATGGCATTGTTGGATACAGAGCTAAATATTTTTTAAAAACAAGTCTAGACACTGTAGTAGTAAAGCACACCTGACTTGTAAGATATTAAAAGCACAGCAATAAAAAAGAGTATTTCATTGGCTGACATCTGAGGAAGGGACTCTTCGTGGATCTTCACCTGTCAGTCAGTTGGCCAAAGCCAATCCAAATAAAAAGACATGTTCAAGATTTCTGAAGGATAAAAAGAACGGATCAGCCTTGCCTCCCTGGAAGGGAGCCAGGGAGAAGCAACTGAGAAAGCCATTCCTTCTGCCTCAGCTTACCAAGTCTTTGTCCTTCCTACAGCCATATGTTCCTTGGCCACTAAGCACACTGAGTCCTTGTTAAGATTTTGGGGGTGGTCCTCTATTTTTTATTATTACTTTTCTGTGTTATTGCAGACCATGCTGGTACCTCATCATTGTCATAGAATCATAGAATAAAGAGCTGGAAGAGACCACAAGGGCCATACAGTCCAACCCTCTGCCATGCAGGAATATACAATCAAAGCACTCCCAACAGATGGCCATCCAACCTCTATTTAAAACCTCCAAAGAAGGAGGCTCCACCACACTCCCAGAAAGATAATTCTGTTCTTGAAGTCAGGAAGTTCTCTTTTCCTCAACCTCTTTTCCTGTAGTTTAAATCCATTGCTCAGTGTCCTAATCTCTGGAACAGCAGAGAACAAGCTTGCTTCATCCTCAATACGACATCTCTTCAAATATTTAAACACACCTCATGTCACGCCTTAACCTTATCTTCTCCAGGTTAAACATAGCAACCTCCCTGAGCCCCATTGTTTCCAAACCTTTCTGTAGATAGTAATGTTATGACTAAAACAGGATCTACAGGATGATGGAACCAAGTTTGCTACAGAGCATGGAAAGCTGGCTAGAGTATTCTGGGGCACTGGACTCCACACAATGGGGGAACTGTATAATAATAATAATACAGCAGTTAGATTGCTGATTGTAATATCATAGAATAACCACATTATGTAGATCTTAAAGGAATTGTCCTACTGCCACTACATTTCTGGTCCAAATCCAAAGTGCTGGAGATGATATTTAAAGCCCTCAATGCACTGAGAACTCAATACAGTGGTACCTCGGGATACGAAATACCCAGGTTACGAAATTTTCGGGATATGAAAAAATCCCATAGGGAATTATTGTTCCGGGTTACGAATGTTTTTTCGGGTTACGAAAAAACTTTTGGTGCTTTTTTCGGCTTTTTCGCACGGAATCGCGGCTTTTCCCTATTAGCGCCTATGGCAATTCGGCTTACGAAGGCTTTTCGGGTTACGAAAGCGGCCGCGGAACGAATTACTTTCGTAACCCGAGGCACCACTGTACTTGGAAACTCACCATTTACCATGTATGCCTGCCTGAAGAATAAAGTGGGGGTAATGCACTGTAAGGAAATGTGAAAAGGGGTACCATTGTGTTTTGGAATGCCATCTCCCTTACGATCCCAATTGGCCCCAACAATAGCTTTTTTCGGTACCATGTCGAAGCATGGCTTTTTCCTGAAACCCATTAGTCTACATACTGTACTTGCATGTCTTTACCTATTTTAACTTGTGTTTATGTTTTAGATAGTTAAATATATTTTAAAACTGTAAGGTTGTTGTTTTTTTACTGATTCACAGTTTAAACTATTTGAATGGATTTTATTGTATGTTGCCCTTAGATCTTTGGCTATAAGGCAGGATATATAAATATTTGAATTAATAAATTTCTGTCACTGGATGAATGAATCCATCTAGATGTCTCTTCATGCACAATCTTTTTCAATGTACAGTCAGCTATAACTCATCCAAAGTTCAGAAGTGAAAGGATGACAAAATCAGGAAAGTTTTAGATCTAGGTAAATGTATTTCAAGTGGTATACCAAATATATCAAATGATCAAACATATGGGTATGTTTCTTCCCTTTCTTGCTCATTTTAAAAATTTCTGGTAACCTACTTTAAGATGCCCAAGCTTACTTTGCTGTTGGTTTCTCCCTGTGAAGAAAGATACCGACAAATGTGTTCCTATTGAAAGTTGTACACGCAGAATGAACAAGTTAAATGACCATTTACAAGATTTATAATGACAAAGTAAATGTTGTCAAGGAAAAGAAAAAAAAAAGTATTCCTGATTGCAGAGTACTGACAATAAAGAGATGCTGAAGAGTTCTGTCAAAATGTAAGATTATGCAAAAACACTATTGAGAACACTGCTAATCATCTGCTCTTGTCAATTACTTGAAGGGTATCTGACAGCATATTTACATTAAACACATCTCCAAAGCAAACTCCTTAATGCTCTACTGGAATATTTTCATCACCATGAGGAATTCTTAAAAGGATCCCTTTATGGCACCTCAGCATTAATGGTGTCACACAGAAAGCCCATACTTGGCAGGTGAGGCACATCTTGCAATTAGAGCAGCATACAATTCCAAAGGACCTAGCAGTTAAGGAGAACTTTCTTCTTTTCAATGGCGCGTTACAGACCGCCCAAAAGTGGGCGGTCTGCCGCCGCTGTCATTAGCTGCACCGAGAAGCCCCAGCAGCCAATCTGTGAGGCTTCCCGGCGCAGCTAAAAAGAAGCGCCGAAATGGACCCAGAAGTGGTGCCGCGAGGTGCAAGTCGCGCACTCACTGCATCACTTCCGCCGTGCGATGTCTGGACGCTGTGCATCCGAGACATCAAAATGGCGGCTCCCGTGTGGACAGGGGCCACCTTTTAGTACGCGCTCTGTGTGTACAAGGGTGAGGAGCCGTGAGGAAGGTAAGACCCTTCCTAACCCTAGCATGCCCCTTCCTAACCCTAGTACATGCAGAGCGCCTACTTTGTGCGCATCTGTAATGCGCCTATAATTGCCTTTATTACAGTGTCATCGTGGTATAGGAAACTTTGCAGAGCAATACTGGGAAAGAAACAGCACCCTTGTCCCATGGAATTCAAGATACATTGCATGTTGACAGTGGAGAAGAAAACAGAAAGCAAAAGAGAAATAAAACTGAGAATGAGCAGGTAAAGAGCAATAAGAGAGGAAGTATGGATTTTATCTTCTGATTGGATATTGAGTTCTAAACCATGTAGCGCTCCAACTTGCGATCCTTTCTGCACCTCATCGTCTACCAGAAATAATGGCTGATGTCTGACCTATCTTACAGCTATGTTGTAATGTTATAAGATGATATATATGAGTGCTACATAAATGTTGTTGAGTTGACAATGCATGGTGGCTTCCATGACAGTGGGGCAGTGAATCCATTCCATGACGTAGTCCAAAAATTACAATAGCAGTCCAGGTGAGGAATGTTACCAATAAAAATACCTCCATTAAAGTTTAGAATCTAGAGTCGATTTGCAGTCCACTCATATGGGAACCCATCAACCAATACTGAAGATGACCATGATGGCACATCTCTTCCATCATCCACGCTGATGCTCCAGAATGAAAAAGATTATACTAATGGATGTTTTTAATATTTCAGTATTTTAGCCATTCGGCTCTCTGGCTTTAAGGATGAATTTAGTTTTCCATTTTCCTCCAATACACACTGTCACCAGCATTCAGCCTATAATGAAAGCAATTTGAAAGCAGTAGGTTACTTGAAACAACCCACTGCATTTCTGATGCCACATGGCTCTGGTAAAGTTTTACTTGGTAGATACAAAAACCATGTTCTTCTCTCACCCACACACATGCACACATGTGTGAGCATTCTCTCCATATTGCTTGGTCGTCAAAGGGCTAGTCACACATTCAGGCCATCACTTGATGCTTCAGTCATAAACTGATATGTATGCATCAGTGAACTGTCTTAATTTTTCAATCTGGGCATACACAGAGGTATGCCATCTTCACATGTCCAGTTAATTCCACAGCTGGAATCCACCACGCTAACAATATATCATTACTAACAACTGTTCATGCTATCAACATGTTAATTTACCCACACTGCTCTCCTGTCATGTGTGGAAAAACTAGCCAATGTTACATGAATTGTTGGGAACCTGATTTTCACAGATACGCATTCTGTGTGCATGTAACTAAGAACAGCTTATCTTAACTCCACCAGTGGATGCACCGACTTGTGTGGCTGGGTTTACCAATCAATTAGGTACAGGTTGAATTTTACACATATTTAGACCAATGAGATGTGATGCTAATTGCATGATTGTATTTAACATATATAGATTTATTTATTTGTTAAAAATAACATCAGAAGATGACGGTCAGGATTTTGTCTACAGTACATGGGGTGGTTTACTCTTTTCACACTAGACAATGCACTCAGTGAAAAAATCCCACTGCAAGAATGTATTCAATTTCAGAAACTGCAAATCTCTTCACATACAGGATGGAAAGAACCTGATATTCAGAAAAAAAATAGATGTAGGAGAAAGTGAAATGAAATTCATTAATCCCTGCATGAAATGCTGACACAAATGTGACCACTGTCACCATCAATGTTTGTTATCCAGAATCAGATGGCTTGCAGGGAAGTTTTATTAAAGGGTGTAATTTTTTAAACATGTTCTTACATGTTTTAATTAGCTTTAATGGATTATGACTTATTCTATTAGCTTGATGCGTTCGATTCTTCTTGGCAAGTGGTTGTGTTGTAAACTGCTTTGGGATGGTTTTACCCCCAAATGAAAAGCTGTATAAAAATGTTCTCAACTTATAAAATAGATCTAGATTATAAATTGCCCTTCCCTATCTGATCCTCTTTGGGTCATATGAACTAGAACTCCCTCCAGAGCCATAGTGGCTGAGGATAATGGGAGTTGTAGTCAACACACCTGGAGATCAGCAGGTTAAAAAAAAAGCTTGGTATATTTTTTTCCCTGCAGTCTTCACTATTGAACTGAAAAGGGATTGTCAAAGGGAGACAATAAAGCCTCTGTGTAATAGTTTTCTTATACTTCACCCTGGGATACACAGTGAAGAGAAAAGCAATACCTACATCAACATTACAAACTCCTATTTGAAAGAGAGAGAAAGTGACAGACACGGAGAAGAGGAGATGCTTTCTCATGTAGGTCACTTTCTTGGATTGTGCTTGCTTCAGCACTGACCAAAAGTAATTACCTCTGGGGCTGTTCATTGGTGACCAGCGGCATGAGAAAGGTGTTAGCAACTCAAAAGATAGGTGCCCATCTGCAGCCACTATTCTTGTCAGCCATCCAAGTGAGCAAACCGCCAGATATTTACAGTGCGTGTGAGAGGGGGAAAGCATGCATAGAAGCCTAACAAATAATAATAATATCAATCAGTTTTTAAAAATTCAAAATAACTGTGAAATGATTTAAAAATAAAATAAAATATTAAATAAAATATTTTTTCTCTTCACTCTCATTTTAAAACAGTAAAAATTAAATGCCATTGCAATTCTAAAAACAACAAGAAATTAATGGACGTCTTTAAACAGAGGCTGGATGGCCACCTGTTGGGTATGCTTTGATTGAGAGTTCCTGCATGGCAGAATGGAGTTGGACTGGATGGTCCTTGGCTTCTCTTCCAACTCTACGATTCTATGATTCTATAATTCTATGGCCTTGTCACACTCGCATTTGTACCTGTAATCCCACAGGTTTGTTCTTGTTTTTCACCGCGTGAAAATGTTTCAAGTTTTTTGGAACAGTAATGAGCAGTTCTTGGTTCAAGTTCTGGACTTTTGGTTTCTGTTCCACAATGAACTATCACTTCGGTAACCTTTTCTCTCCTCAAATGAACTGCGCAACATTGTGATTCAGAATATTCATTGCTCATTGAGACCAGGCGCTGGGCAACCTAAGGGATATATGTGGAGCTGATTCAACATTGCACCTTCCAGCTTCATTGATGGGGAAAGAAGATACACACAAAGGACATGCTTCCTTCTCAAGCAAGGCTTGCAAAGAACACGCAAGTTTTTGTATTCTTTTTGTTTCCACACCACTGAAAATCAACAGTAAAATGAAAGGGATGAAGTTGTGCACCCCAATTTAGATTGATAGAAATTGGGAAGCTGGTAGCTTTTCCACTGGCTTAAGTGAACATGTGAGAGCAACAAATGGGATGCTAAGAGAATGGCAACCCCAGACTTCCTTGCACAGTCCTTGAACAATCTGGAGTGCAGTGATCAACCATGACTTCCAGGTGAGGTACTGTGAATCTACACTGGATTTATTGCAACAAAAAGGACTATCCAAGGTGCCAAAAACCTATATTCCAAATAGGTCCAGCACCTTGGATAATTCCATTAATGTCTCCATAACATGAGCCCATAGTAGATACACTGGCCACTACTGCTGGAGTGCATTCTTTGTTAAACGAATTAGAGATAACATGCACTGCATTTTATTTGGTTGCAATCATTAGGAAGGAACCAAGACAGAGATCTTTTGAGGCCTTAAATGGTACATGTCTTAACAAGGATGGATGCCAGCAAATGTCCAGCCTCACAAAACTTTTAAAACTGGCTACATTCAAAATGCAATTCCCTTTTGATAGTTTCAAAAGGGCTTGGGCAAGAGACCCTTCTGCTGGTCTATATCCATAATCAACTAATATTACTCCCTAGCTGCTCCTATCTCAAGACTCATTTATTTTTAAATTCAGCATTTATATGAAATCTTTCATTTCATGAGAGAAACATCAACAGATGGGGTTAACAGTGACACAGACAACCCACTCCAGGGTTACTTGTTTCAAAAGCATGGATGCTTCAGAAATCTGATCTTTGAAAATCCTCATACAAAGTGATCTGACCCACCCTTTCCAAACTCAAGTGTGAAGTGGAACAAACCAGTTTTTACATGCCTCAAATTTCCTGTGCTCTTTTCAGTGCTAAAAGGTATTAATATGTTGAAAAGGTATGTTTTTAAAAGAGCATGCATTCTCAGTAATCCCCCGTTTAAAGAGAACGTATCTTTGTGACACGTATTTAAATATATGTTGAAATGTGAATTTTCTGGCAGGCTTTTTAAAGAAATAAACTGTAGATTAATGATGACACAGTATGGAATGGGTTTATCAATGAAAATGTGCAAAAATAAGAGAGGAATGGAAACAGAGGGCTTCACCCATCCATAATCACTTGGACATCATATACTGAGGTATCACCACCTTCGTCCAAAGGGAAGGGGAAAACAAAAAGAAGCAATTATTACAGGATGAAAACCTCAAGATTCATTGTCAAATTAACCCTCCATTACATTTTAGCACAAGAATGTTGCCTTTCTAATACTGTTTCCAAAATCTGAGTGAGATTTAAATATTTCATAGCCTCTATGAATAAAGAGGGAAATGCATCTAATGGGTTCGCTGTAAAGCAGTAGACTTTGACGGGGAGGGGAAAAAAACTGTAACACAACTGTTTCTAAGGTAGTTTGTAAAAATTATTTATTTCCATACCAGTTAATTAGGATGGGAGTCTTTGTTGAATGCACAAGCATTAAAAAAAGTGCTGATATTTTATGCATCTTTAACTGTAACGTGCTTCCCTGCAGCGCATTGGTAACTCCTTGACATTTAACATTCACTCACAGCAACCATAATAAGGGGTTTGATTGCTTCTTTTGCAGATGCAGTAATTTAATAACTGTGATCAGTTGCATAAATTTACTATACAACCGTCTTAAGTTAGCTGCATTAAAATTAAGCAAAATTGTAATCTGTTGACAGATTATTGCTACTGAACAATGCTACTAAAAGCATTTCAGATTAGCTGGTGCCACGAGCGTTTTTGTTTTATAAGCTTGTAAAAAGAAAAGGGGAAAAGAATAAAGGAAAGCTGCTCTCCCTCCTCCCGATCCGACGATTAGACAATTACATGGTATTTCCCCCCTTTTCAGTTACATTGCCAACTGTAGTTATTTAGATCATTTTGATGTTTTACATGGTAATGGGGGAGATCAGTGAGGTGTTTGCTTTAGCAAGTGCTGGCATAGTTGGGAATTTTCACCCGGGAAAGAGAAGGAAGGGGAAGAGGAACACCGGTCTTGATATAATAGAAGCCTTTCCCTAGCAAGAGAAAAAGATTGTGTCTTTCCGCCTCCCTTTTGTTGAAAGGTGTTGTAGTTGTATTTGCATATATATTTTTGATCTAGAAAGGTGGCAAGCACACACACAGATTGAAGCATCTCTCATTTCTTTCCCCCGTCTCTACTCTTCACACAATCGTCACGTTTCCTAGGCCAATGAGAACATTTTCACATTTTGTTCTCCAGAACTGAGCAGGGCTTATTCCTTCGCTCCCTATAAATGCAACATAAAAGAGATACTATTTCCAGAACGGTTAAAATGTGCTGATTCACCCGTGAAAATTTGTAGAGGTAAAAGGAGATCCAAGGAGTCATTCACAGAAGCTTGGTACATAAGGAGAGAGGGAAAAATACACTGTGATAAGATAACAGACTAGTTTCACTGGCAGTCAGATCTATGTCCTAAAGTGACTTCCATATCTGGGCTACTGCAACACAAGTGATAGGTTTTTCAGATATGCAGATATTCAACTAACTCCTACAGCTACCATATAACAGTAAAAATATCATACATGGATTTCCCTAAGTAAAAGATCATACAGAATCTGATCTTCATAGCTTGATAAATTGGAGATTTTATTTTAAATCTGCCTAACCAGCTCTGAGCATTAAATGCTATTCACTTATATACATATATGATTTTTAAAGCAATATTTGGATTAAAAATTGAAAACAGGCACAGACAAATGTATGCACCGCTCTGCAAACAACCTGCACTGGATGCATGCTTATAAAATACAGTCTTTGATTTAAGAGTTGACCTACCCACCAGATATTCAGGACTTAAAGAACATGTCTTATGTTTCGCCTTATCCTTAGCTAGTGGGTTTTTAATATTTGCACGTAAATCTAGTCACACTATCGCATAGGTAATTTGGTGTGGAACATAAATTTGAGAGTGAAAAAAATACTTTCAGAAAATGTGTCTCAGTATTTAAAATAATGTAAAGGTATGTACCAACATTTCTATAATCTGGCCATTTTAATTCTTGTATTGACAAAGAAAACAACATTGAGATTGGCCCTTAACTTATAAAAATTGTCAAGTTTGTGTAAGGAACTGGTTTGAATTTAGCCAGACAACTTTATTTTTAGCAATGGTGTATTGTTCCATTTCTGGCCCAATGTCAGCTATGCACAGGTCCATTCAGAAACCTATTCTATCTTGTTTCTGCATTCATCTACAATTGTTTGTTTGACTATTTGTATTGGTATTTAAAGGTGTATTCTGAAATGTACTTTCCCACAAAATACATTTATGAAAACACTTATCTAAAAATATACATTAGTATGTATTTTGAATGAAAAGTGACCTCGTAAAATTTGAAAAAGCACAAAACCCATATTATAATGGTGTTCTGATCTGCAAAGTACAGTTGGCCCTTCTTATACACAGATTTTTTTATACACGGATTCAAGCATCCACAGTTTGAAAATGCTCTAAAAAAGTATCAGTTTCAAATATCAAACCTTGATTTTCCATCTTTTATAAGGGACAACATTTTGCTATGTCAATATATTTAATGGAACTTGAGCATCCACAGATTTTGTTATCCACGGGGGATCTTGGAACTGAACCCCAGCGGGTAACAAGGATCCACTTTAGTACCCGTAGATCAGTGTGCATCATAATTTACAAATATCACTCTTCTCAATCATCTCAACACCTGGATATGTTTTGCAAGACCACCTTACATGAGAATGAGCCTGAATTTAGAACGAATGAATGCCTACAGATGAATGATGGTCATTTCTTAACATTCATCTCCTCAAGGTGATAGGGCAACTGGTACTGGTCTGGCTTGGCTTTGTGTAGACACATCTAGAAGACAGTGAGGAAAGAGGGAAAGGGAAATGAGTGCTGTCTTTTTTAATCACCAGATGTCAAAGTTGACTTCTTGACAGCCAAATCACATGATGAGATGTTGCTCCAGAGCTGAGCGACTAAAAACATTATTGTGCTTGCTCCCCAGAATGGGGATGCATAAGCGCTCTGTCACTTCAGATGGAGTTACTGGCTGCTCACCTAGACAGGTGATGTGTCAGGGCCCATGCTGGCAGCCTCCTGCTGAGAGAAGACCACTGCTGCGCTTGACAAATGAGAGGAGACGTCACTACCAAAACTCCTGCCAAGAGGCCTAACAGTCAAACGTCGATCTTCTCATCAAGGGAACCGATGTGATGACTTTGACATGGTGTCTCTGTTATTTAAAAGGATATCTTTAATGCTTTAAGATGATGAGAGAAGCAGAGGCTTATGAAACTTTCAAAAGACACTTTGCCGTCTTCTTCTTTGTCGTCGTCTTGCTACATGTAGGCCTTACATGATGACAATTACCATTAAATACCAAATTTGTGCTTCTCCCAATCCTACCGCTACCTGTTAATCTTTTATAATCAATTACCTTGTGCAAATTATGTTTGTTTGCTTCTAATTATAACTAATTATGCTTCTAAATATGTTCTTTAGGCTACCAAGAGAATGTAATCTGAGTGGGATAGGAAGGAGGAGGGAAGAGAGGAGAGGAGAGGAGAGGAGATATCATTAGCAGAACAGTCTTTTAATTAGTGAACCGGAATAAGAATGTGTACATTATAAGCAGAAATGGGTGAATGAACCTATTTCTGCTCCATGTCACTTCGGCATGTGTCTTTCCTTAAGTCCACTCTCTCCTGTTTCCACATAAATGTGTGCACTGCTTTTAAATCTGCACCAAATTTTGCTACAGGTATTTTAGATATTATTTTTAACCATTTGAGTTCAAATTACACATTTTAATTTGGAACTATGACATGACATTGAAAGCATGAAAAATGGATAAATGTCCATTCAGACATTAGGAAGGGAGGATGGGAGGGAGAGAAGAGGTTAGGTCCATTCAGAATTTGTAAAGAGTGAATCCCTCAAGCCTCCATGAGAACTGCAATGCCACATGTCCAAATCTTGAGATTGGGAAGAGGACAAGGGTAAACATGATTCAGCTAACTAAACTGTGGGTTGGCATTTTGCTAGTGATACACAGGCATTAAGACCAATGTATGCCTGTACATGCCTTTTTTGTGCTCTCTGCAGATGCAGGAATACATTATTTCCCTTGCACAATAACCCCCTAACCACTAGATCCACTGATCTTCTGCATCCCCCCACCCAACATGGACCTTCAGTGTCCAGAGAAGGTAGGGACAGCCTAGAAGCACCATGTCATGTGCTAATAGCTGGAGGCATGATGATGAAGGCATTCTTTGGGACCTTTTGTGGTTCTCCTGTGGTTCCAGAGGATGTTTTTGGTTTTGTGTTCTAGTTTTCAGAACATGATCCAGCTATTCTTGGCTGGTCCCTACCCTTTCCCAGCTTCAATGTCCATGAGAGGGAAGGAGAATGGTGACACACATGAGGCAGAAGAGCAGAGATGGAATACAGTTCCTTCTGGTTTAACTTTTCAGTCCATCTCCAGAATGCAGGGTCTTGGCCACAGTTGACTTCCTAATTACAAACGGTTGCAAAAGACATGAAACTATACAATGGCTATCAACAACCAGAAGCCTCCATGAAGAGGAGTGAGCATAATACAAAAACTGAACCATGTCTATAGAAATTTAGACTGCAGAATTCATTGAACAGAATTTGAAATTGCTGATACCCGATTCTGAAAAATCTCCCCACTCCCGCCAAACCAGCACATCTTGCTATTAAAATTGTACTCCTTACAGCTGTGCTGCTAAAACATGCCATGTGTTTTTAAAAGGGTTAAAAAATATTTAATACATGTCTTATTACAAAAAGGCCACAATCAAAGACAGTTAAGTATACCTAAATCCATGCCTTCTTATGAGCTTAAACTCTATCTTGGGCTGCAAGGCACAGAAACTATTAAAATGTTTCATTATGTGTACTTTGCAGTCAAGAATGTAAAAAGTAAAAATCTAACTAGACTATTGCACAACCTTAGCTGTAGCTACCAAAGAGTTTCTTTAGCTTGTAGAGCAGAAATCTATAGTCTTGTGCTGTAAGGTATTATGGAATTAAACAGAAAATCATAGCATTAAACCCGGCTGTTAGTCCCAACTATTGCAGAACAGGAACTTAATGAATTAAAATGTCTGTTAAATTCCCTTCATTCAATAGGTTCACTCTACTTGGGATTCACAACTGAAATTATCCCAATGGACTTTAATAGGCTTTGGCAAGATAACGCCCTAAAATAATTGCAACCAAACCCAGTCATACATCCCAAATTCTTTCATCAATGGGATTCTTCACCCTTTAAAGGAATACTTATAATACATTATTTCATGTTGGAAAAGTCTAAGATGTTTAAGGATTTAAGAAATTATGTTTAATGATATTATATATATATATATATATATATATATATATATATACCAAATCTGAATGCCCAATTTTTACAGAATGAATTCACTTCTCTCTCACACAATCTGTGTGTGTGTGTGTGTGTGTGTGTGTGTGTGTGTGCTTTCATACAATGCACATGTACATTGATGAATCTTAAGTATTTTCCTCTGTCTAAATACAAACGTCTCTGTGTAAAATGATGGGCATTTGGACAAAACTTGCCACCAGAGAAAGAACTCTTTCCAGGTTTAGAGGAAAAGGCTGATTCCATTGGATGCAACAATTAAAAAGCTAAATAATGTCCCTATGATCTGATATGAACCAAGTTCCTGAGAACCTAAAGGCTTCATAAGCGACGGGACTTTATTTCCTGAGATGGGCTGGTCAGCAGCCCTAGACAAACAAAGCCTTAACAGAAATGTTACTGAGGAAATAATAGCCATTTCCAATGATAATACACAATTTTAGCACCTACGCTCAGCTGATTTAGGTGGTCGGCTAACATGTCAAACAGCCTGCCTTAGTTAGGTGAGCCTTTAATGGGTAACTGGCAGGCGCTGGCAGCCTTATTTCTGTTTTAGATTTGGTTTGTCATTGGATATCCATTACCTGCCATTCATCTTTGATCTCTTTGGACAGGCCTGATCAAAAGATGTCATTTGACCTACTCCAGTTGGCAGAAACTTGTATGACTCTCATAAAGGGGGCACCCCAGCTATAAATAAAATGACATTATTATTTTTCTGTCCTATCATGTAGAAGAGACAATTATGATAATACAGTGTCTGTCACTAGCTCCTCGGCAAATTGCTAGCTCTCACGCAACTGTTTAGCTTTCTTATTTGTTTTTTGTCTGTTTTCTTCCATTTCAAGTGGAAAATAAAGCAGAATTGAAATCGCTAATGCTTTTGCCTCACACTCTTGACAGACTCAGGGGTTTCTCTTTATGGGGCTGACATACAGATGTGACCATCAGATTATCTTTGTCAATGGTGGGCAGTGACTAAATGCTGTGTTGTTTGTCACACTGAGCAACAATGGAGGCTGAGGATTTTGTGGTTTGTTTAATGATCAGCACAGAGAAGCTTGAAGCCAACCTCAGAGCTGGTGTACAGTGCTGAAAATAGACAAAATTACAGGTATAGTTTATTGGATTCTTAATAAAGTCACAATAGAGAGAGTGTGCTCAGTTTTATTTGACAGGCTGGAGGCCTTTGTGTGAATGGGCGACAAGATGGAAACAATGGCCCCATACAGACTGCCAAAATAAAGCTGCTTTGGGTCACTTTGGAGGTATGCTGTTTAAATTATACATGCGTCCTTAGAGTCCACAATCTGCGCCAAAGCTGTGCGCCAGTCCTTAGGACTGGATCATGGTTTTGTCGCAGTTTCCGGACACTTTGGACGCATGCATACCTCCAAAATGACCTGAAGCTGCTTTATTTTGGCCTGTCTGTATGGGGCCATAATGTCACGTTGAATATTTTTGCATCCATTCTATGGGTAGCATCCTAACTGAAACACACACAAATCCAACATGCCCTATAGGTTTGAGCATCTAAGAATGATAGGTTTGTTAGATACACAAAAGAGCAATACTTGCATTGGCCAACAAAAATGCAGAAAAAACACGATGCAAGCTTTTGAAGCTCCACTGGCTTCTTCATCTGGCAAAAGAAGTTTCAAAATCATACAGGAGAAGATAAGTAACATTGGTAAAGTCACATGCCTACATTTTGTACCAGGAATTGCTTCGGTTATAGTTCACTTGTTCTAGAGAAATCTCAATGCAGTCTCCCCCTCTTGACAATGTGGGGACAGAAACAAAGCGCAATAAAAAACGTGAAGTCGAAGACTTTCATGGCTGGCATCCATAGTTTTTTGTGGTTTTTTCGGGCTATGTGGCCATGTTCTAGAAGAGTTTATTCCTGACGTTTTGCCAGCATCTGTGGCTGGCATCTCTGGAACTCTGGAGTTCCAGAGACAGGGAGAAGACACCAAGAAGGTCCTCTCCTGTGTTCTGACCATATATCTGTGAGGGTGGTGGGACAGAAGGAAGGGTCTCCCCAGAAGATCTCCTCAGAAGATCTTAAAGCACGGGCAGCCTCACAGATACAGTCTGTCAGTTAGCTTGAACAGTGCCTACACACACACACACACACACACACCTACCACACTTTTGCTTACACTAGAAGTTGGACTCAAGTGTTTTCTAAATGTTGTTGGTTTGCAGCTCATAGCATAGGTAGCCAGTATAGCTAATGGTGAGGAGGCTTGGGAGCTGTAGCCCATCAACATCTAGTTGATACCTGTTCCCATGACTGGTGTACAACTGATTTTAGAATTGTGCCATGTGGCACATAACAACTAAGCATTAGACTAGTGTAGTCAGAACTAAAGGAATATGTACAAGCTGTGTTTATTCCAAGCAGTTTGTGAAAATTAGGATATACCTAGGAATATTCCCAAAATTCTTCCATTAACCCAACCTTGAATTTAAATGGGAACAGATGTTTTAGAAACCTTCATTGTTCTACCTTAAAGTCTGAAATTAATGCTGTATATGTTCAATTTGCAATAATGTTCTGCTCCTTTAGCTCATTCTTATCTTTCCATCTGCCATATTAATGAAGTGGAAGCAGACTTTAATAAAACATGGTGGGGGGTTTTCCCCAATCTTGACATGTTTGCATGGCATTTGTTCCATGGCTCTTTTTGTTTGGCATTTAACAATACATAGGAGCACATGTACGCATCAATGAAACATTATGCAAACAAACACACAAGCAAAGCCTTCATGCAGTCATCTATAAAAGTGGGAGATGAGATAAAATCTTGCAACATGGAGTGTTCTGGTTTACTGCTCCAGTCAATTACCCATGCGCTCCTCCATGATACCCCATTCATTTTCTCCTTACACTGAGAGAACCTCAGTGAGAAAAATGCATGTGTATCACAATGCCGATAATGGGTATTCAGCAACCCCAGGCTGAAGTTAGGGCCTCCAGCATCCTGACAGGGACCCATGACTGAAAACTGCCCTAGTTTCAGAAACTTGCCACTGAAAATAAAGAAAAATTACAACCTAGTGTCCTGACCAGTACTGAAAGGTGATGTTTAGTCCTCACGGCATTCTCAACATAGCCATACTGCAGAAGAAGACTGCAAGGGGGCAACTGCATAGTGGCCAGGGTGACAATTTCCCCCATCTGTCTCCCCCATAGGCTGCACCCTCTTGAGTACTCCCTATATTAATATTAATATTAATGTATTTTTGAGATACTTTGTTCAAAGACCGTAAATAAAATTGACCTCTATCATCATCAGAGTCCTTCTTAGCACGACGATCCAAAGTGACAATCATTTTCTGACACCATTTTGATTGAGAAGGACTCTGATGAAAACAGATGCTGGGGTGTTTCTGAGCAGCTTTCTGTGTGGAGCTGGGGATGTTTTTATACATTCGGGGGGCTTTCAATATGGCTTTTGAAAGACAAATGTCAGCAGAGCAAGCCAAAAACAATTTTTGAAATGGGGGGAGGAGTCAGAGGGCTTTGAGCAACTGACAAGGGGCTCCAGAAACAGCCGAAATGGGACACAGATACTACATCAACCCCATAGCGTTGCAGTTTCCTCATCCCTGCTCTAGGGTATTATGGGAAATGAAAAGCTGGCCATGTCCTATCTTCCAGCATTCCCAGGAGCATTGCTGCCATTGGTAGAGGAAGTGGATCATTAGAGTCTCCCCTCTGACCTGGATCTAGTCTTATGTTAGACAATACCTAGATGTATAGGGGGAAAGGGTGAAAATAAGTCCCATTTCTGATCTCTCAAGCTTTCCACTTCTTACATGTCCTTACAATAAGGACATCTGCCAACCCTACTCTCACTGTTCACCTGCAGTTTCAAAGCACACTCTTAAGAACATCACCTGCCACCCATAATGGCACACACCTTTCAATAGCCACTTCTTGTATCCTTCTAGATAGCCTCCCACACACCCTGTTCCAATTTTGCAGTCACTAGAAGCTGAAGTCATACAAGATCTGTAGAATCACTGATGACCCACCATATTGGGCAAGTAGGCTCACAAATTCTGCAAGTCTGTGTTTGAGCCAAAGACATAAAAGTAGGCCAAAGGACAACCATGAGGGAAAGAGCTGTCATGCAGACATGTAATAATAATTTTGGGGTATAAGGGACCCTCCTGCTTTCCTCTGCTAACAAGGCCAGGGACCTTTGTCCTGAAGACCAGTCTTCTGCTCACAGGGTTACCCTCCATGTGGCAAAGTTACCTGGAGACACATGATAATGGGATCACATCTTGCAGCTTCCATTGTGCCCTTGTGCCTCACAAGGTTAAAATGCCACACACAGCCATACCAATTAAGGTAGAGGAGTACAAATAATTCCATCTGTAGAGCACTGGTCCCTTTCCAACAATGATCCCAGTTTGATACTTCTCACAGCAATTCTCTGAGCATATAATTTTCCTTCACAAATAGATCTGTGCCCCTTTGTTAGGAAGGCAGACAACTTTGAATGATGCATCCACTCTGAGAGCACCAAAATCCATCAGAAAACTTGGCTGGGTTGAGCTTTCTCTAATTTACCTGAGCTCATTTCTTTGTGCTTCAAACTTAATAGAGGTACATAATCACATGTGAAGTAATGAAAAATAAAGGTTCACAACAGGTAATTTGGATCAGAGGCAGATTAGCCTGAACTCTTGTATTTATTCTCGCTGAAACAAATAGAGATGCTTAGCTTCGCAAATCTAATCTGAAAGTGTGTTTCGTTCGCTGCTACTTCTGCTACTTAACAATTATTTAGTGCCAACAGTATGCCAGGTGCTGAACAGAGCACAGATGTAATGCCCAAGGGGCATAAAATCTACATTAAGCAAACAAGACTTGGGACAAGGGGAGAGATCAAGTGATTTATTAATAAAAGGGACAGGGCAGGTGATATTTTGGTGGCAGTGGAGGTAAGGTGGCTGAGGAGTGGGGGCTGTGATGAAAGAATGGGGTGCATTTCTTATATCATGCTAAGAAGGTAGAAATTTTGTTTCAGAAAACCATAAGGATTAGAGTTGAAAGGGATCTCAAGGGGCATCTTGTCCACCCCCCGCCATGCAAAAATATATATCTAAATCACTCCTGAAAGATGCTCATCTCCAAAGATGGAGAGGCCACCATTGAACAGCTCTTACACTCAGAAAGTTCTTCCTAATTCCTTAGGTGGAATCCCTGTGCTGGTAATATGAACCCAACAGTTTGTGTTTAGATTTATCACAGCTTCTCACCACAACCCACAGTAGTATTCCCCCAGTTTCCTAGAGAGCAAAAGAAACTTCCTTGGATGAAACTCATTACTTGGACCCTTTCCAGTCATGGCTCAAACAGTGACAAACACTGGAAAGAAACAGTTATAGTCAACTTGGTAGATTACCTACGCCTGGTACTGGACAGGGAAAGTCTGAACCTGGACATCTCAGTGATTTTCAATACACATGATTTTTCTGGACCATTTTCTGTCTGATATGGTACTTGAGGACGGTGTTTCACAATGGTTTCAGTCCTTTTTGACTGAGAATATCCAGAAGATAGTAGTGGGGAACTGTTCAACCTCACAGATTTTAGCTCATGGGGTTCTGCAAGGTCCAATACACTACGCTATGCTTTTAAAGATGAAGCCCGTGTGAGAAGTCATTCAAAATTAGTTTTCTGTGGGTTTTCCAGGCTATGTGGCCACATTCTGGAAGAATTTATTTGTGACGTTTCACCTGCATCTGTGGCTGGCATCTTCAGAGGGTGGTTGCATAGAGGTTTGTGAAGTATATAAATCACTCGCTCCCAACCAAGGGTCACACAAGTGTATATACCCCACACACATCCATGCCACCACCCTCCGAAGATGCCAACCACAAATGCAGATGAAGCATCAGGGATAAATTCTTCCAGAACATGGTCACATAGCCTGGAAAAGCCACAGAAAATTATGGACACCAGCTATGAAAACCTTTGACTTCTTGTCTGAAATTGTGAGGCTAGATCTCACCACTATGCTGATGATAGCTACATCTCTTCATCTACAACTGGTGCTAAGGACTCTGTGAAAGTCCTGGACTGTTCTTTGGATACAGTGAGGAACTGGATGAGGGTGAAGAAACTGAGGCACAAACCAGGCAAAGCTGACCCAGGACTGGGACTACAGCCTGTTCTTGTTGGGATTGCACTCCTTGTGAAATATGAGGTTTGCAATTTGGGAGTGCTCTTAGAACCAGCATTGCTCCTGGAAGGATTATTGGCAGCTATGTCCAGGAATGACTGTCCCAACTTCAGCTGATGTGCCAGCTGCAACCCTTTCTAGGGAAGGTAGATTTGGACACTGTGATTCGTGCCAAATTTATCTTCCAATTAGACAACAGTAATGTGCTTTATATGAGACTGCCCTGGAAAGTGTTCAAAAGCTAGTTAGTGCAAAATGAAGGAGCCAGGCTGTGATTTGGTATCATATCACCCATCTTTTACCAATTACACTAGCTTCCATTAGGACCTATTCTGAGTAGTATTTCAGAGCAACCAAAAAAAAATCCACGTTTCAAACTACTTCATTCCATATATCTTCTCTCTCCAATACTGGTTTTTGACATTGTCCCAGCAATGTATACTATACAGTCACAGCACTGCACTTTGATACCACTTTAATGATCATAGCGTCATACTACAGAATCCTAAAATTGGATATTTGGCATGGTACTTATAATTCTCTGCTAGGGATCTCTAGTGCATTTCTACTGTAGCACTAGAACTCTCTTGCAGAGAACTCTAGGTATCCCATCAAACTATGAATCACAGAATTCTATAGGGAATCCAATCTCATAAGGATGTAACCTGATCCTTAATATTCCCAATTATTCATTTCCTGTTTGAAAATGAGTTTCCCAACATTCAAGAAGCCTCTCCATAGGTGGGACATATAAATAATAATAATAGTAATTATTATTATTATTATTATTAAGAATAATAGAGCAGCAAGACAGTTCAGACAAATTTGGTTTTGGTGTAAAAAACACCACAAAACACTGGAACAATTTGGTACATTTGAATACAGGAAGAATATTGTGCAGAAATATTGTTTCTTCCATGGTGGGAAGAAAACCACAATAATTATTTAGCTTTGTATGAGATAATGAAAGAGTGAATGATACACATCCCTAATAGATGCAGGAAGGTTTGCATAGTAGTTTTTGCACAATTTGCATGATTAAGTTGCATCATGAACAGCATTCTCAATTTTCATCTTATTTACAACATTATAACATTTTCAGTTTTCGGCTTATTTACAATCTTTCTACATTACTGAGAAACATGTGTATCTTGATGAAGAATGATATCCCAAACACTAATGTGATTGTACAGATTAATGTGCCAAAACTTTTTTGTGTGTGCAATTTTGTCATAAAGCACGTGAAATCTTGAATACTGCTTTAATGCCATTCCAAAAGAATCTTCTTTCAACTGTGTACAATCCCAACAAAGTCGCTTTTTGAGTGGTGGCTTATCAATTCACTTGTGCTCACCAGAAACATTGGAGCTTATCGAACTGGGCTTGGGGAACGCAAATGGCGTGCAATGATTCTGTTTAGAATCATCCTTGAAAAGGATGGGGAACAGATTGGGGACTTCCGGTGGCATTGGTGGCATTCCCCTATATGGTAATATGGGTGATTTCCCTATTCCGTTCCCTTCCTGATCCCTTCTGTTCCATGCCATTTGCATTCCCTGATCCCTGTGTGATAAGCTCCATTGAATGAATAGGGGTGGAGGGGTACATAAATGAATTCAAATATGTATAAAATTAAATGCTGCACCCTGCACCAAATCAGGAAATTAAATGTGAAAGCAGTATAATGTACTTGGTTCTATTGGGGTAGCGGGGAGGATCAGCCATTCTGTTGGCCTTAAGAAAACTTCAGAAGGGATATTGTGGCAATGATTGTATTGGGCCAACCAAAACCAAAGACACATCTGCACAATCTATTGAGGTCATTAGATCTCTTCTCTAGGCAGGACCTTCTGTTTTCTCACTCCCAGAGAACCTACAGGCTGTTATAAGTGGACCATAACAGCATCTGATGGGTTCCACAGGAGACTCTGCAGACCCTTCCTCCTTATTCCATCCCAGGGACAACCACAGACATTATGACTCCCCCATCCTAACCATTTAAAAAAAAAAACATTCTGTCCATAAGGAGAGCTACTTGAAATCTTGTGCAAAAAGTTGTATCTTTTGGGCTTGGTTATCACTGCATTTTTAGAATGCCAACAACGTTCTCATCCAGTTAGTACTAGATGACAAGAATGCTGTTTCTTCCCTTGTATTGTGCTTATTTTTGTACTCATTTCTACCCCTGTTTCCAACTTTCCCCATTGAGTAGAGTGTGTGCACATATTTTCCACAGAAAAACACAGGCTGGTTTCATGTTTTTGTTGTCAGAAATGCACCATTCAGAAAAATGCACTGCACATAAAATTCCTTTTTGTGCAAAACCCAGTGTTTCTGTGTGAGCCGTTTATTTTTCAAAAACATTTTTTTAAAAAAAACATAAAAACATATTATTACTCCTTCAATCTCCCCCAGTGGAGCAAAAAAAAAAAAAAAAAAAAAAAAAAAAAAAACCCCCAACCCACTCTGCATTGATCCATTGTCATAGGTGAGAATAACATAAGCAACAATTTACATCCCTCATCTGCACACATAGGCATTGAATCCAAACCTGCTCTAAACAGCCAACGAGGCACATCCGGAATTGCGAACTGGTACACTCCTGCTGGGGAAATGCCTCTGACTTCTCTACATCTCATTATCTCCTGGTGCCACTGTTGGAACGTGAATGCAGTCAATCACTCCCAAGACCCTCAAGAAACTACCAATGACATATAAACCTTCATTGACTTTCTGTTGCAGTGGTGGAGTGTTTGGGAACTTGATGAATGTCTGGATGTGTTGCAGCATGGCATGAAGGAAATGAGTAAGGTACCTAGACATCAAGGACTGACTCATCTCTTTATCACCCTTTTCTCCCACCCTTTTGAAGAAGGAAGAGTGCCAATCTCTCCCCAGCACCAGCACCACCATAGTCATCTGGCATGGAAAGACATAGAAACCAACAGTGATTTCTTCAGGGCTGGGCAACCAACTGCTTTTAGCACATTTTCAACTGAACCAACACAGTCTCTGATGTTTCCAATCCAGGCAGAAGAAAAAGGACAGACACAAACACAAGCATGCTTGGCATCTGCGTCTGATCTCTAGCATTCCCCAAAGATGCTAAGAAGTACGACAGTCAAGAGGAGAACTTCCCCTCACTAGAGCAAGCTTCAGGCTGCTATCAATGTCACTCTCTCTGCCTGACTACATTGCTGTTATTTCAACCAAAAGGAAAGGTGTATAATAATCATACAGGATGTGTTATTAATCCACCGATGAGGGTATGTGCATCCCACTGTGAAGAAACCATGCACAGAATTGTAAATCCTTCTCTGTGTATATTGTCTGGTTGCTGTGGTTTTTCTCCCCGCACACTCACCCTTTCTTCTTGCTTTGCTCTAGGTTAAACCTCCCTATCTCAGCTGCCTGTCTTCTAATTAGACATTTTCAGCCTCCTTAGGATATCAATTCATGGGTAGAAGTTGAACATTTTGACGATGGGGGGAGGGAATAGGTTAGTGAATAATTCACACTGCCAATGGTGCCTCGCATAAAAAGGGCTGAGATTCCTGATCCTTCTATTTGAGAATGTAACTGAGCCATCCAGACTTCTCAGCTGAAGAAACCTCATACTGAGTCTCACTTCAAAATGAATCGCATGCATTTACATAACCAACTTCACATAGTTCAGGTTTTCAAATTTTCAGTTGCATGCTTTCTGATGAATCGGGGATTCTTGCAAAAAGATAAGGATCTGCCATGCACAGGTAAAAACAACAGCAGCAACATAAAACCAGGAGTTTATTAGGAGTTTACAGTGTCCCATCTCCCCATCTCCCCAACACCACATTCTACTGTAATGCCAATGTAGAGATTTTGATCAGGGCAGTGATGACAGGGGAAGAAACAATTAAGTTTCCCCTTCCACCACAGTTGTTTTTCATCCCCTTTGGGACTAATATCATTCAGGATATTCTGGGGATGAAGATATCAGAGCTCAGAGGGAGTTACTTACTTGGACTACAATTCCAACACTGGCCATATTGCCTGGGAAAATTTGTAAGTTGTAGTTCAGAAAACAACATTCTCAAACTCTCTGTGATATGGTCCCTGATAACAGCAAGGAGGCAGGAGAAATGCTGTTAGATTTTATGTTTTCTGCCCTTGAAACTGCCAAAATACTCCCCACTCCATTTTTATGATCTGTGAAAGTGGGAGCCACAGGGATATAATTCTTCACTAATTTTGTTCCTCGAGAAAGCAATGAGTAATTTTAGCAATGTTCTTTCTGCTGCAGTTTTCAAAGACTGTTTGCAGATTAGGAAATCCACTTTTTTCTTTTAAAGGTAATCCAAGGAGATGGGATATTTTAGTATTCTCTGGAAAAGGTTTTGGCTACAGAATTTATAAATAACTAGACAAACAGGGCAAGAATTTTATGACATTGCAACCAAAGAATTTCAAATAACGTCCCAATTTCATCTATAGTCCCTCTTCTCCAGATACCTCAGGAGTAGCATGGACTAGAGCTCTCTGGCACAGAATTCTAAGTAATTCATCAAACTACAAAGATTACACCTGATGTATCCATGACAGTTAAGGTGGCATAACAACAGTTTAAAACTGCTATAATGTGTGGTGTAAACTTGAAACACATTTAAATTCACTTACTCTTATGTAGATATAGTACATATGGTGACCTTAAGCAAACCTATTCCAGGGCTATCGTAGAAAGGTGTGTTCAGGGGGGGGGGTTGCCTTTGCCTTCTTTGGCTGAGAGAGTGTGACTTACTGAAGGTCACCCAGTGGGTTTCATGGTGAGAGGGGAGTCAAATCTCTCCAGTTGCAGTCTAGCACTCAAAAAGCTACAGCACACTGGCTCCCAGAACAGCTATTGCCTTCCCACTGTCTGCTAGAAATTCATGCCTGTTTCTGTCCATCCTTGCTGCCTTTCCTCCAAAATTAGACTGAATTATCAGTCACTACAGCCTAAGAAAATTAAAAAGAAAACAGTGATCTTGGGAGCTAAGCAGGGTCAGGGGGACCACCAAGGAATACTGGGCACTGTACGTTGTATTTTAGATAAAGGCAAACTACCCTTAAGTTTTCCTTGCCCAAGAAAACCAAGTGAATTTCATGGGTTCACCATAAATCGACAGGTGACTTGAAGGCGCACATGGTGCAAACACACGCACACATATATGTGGGGTAGGAAGCATAA
>NC_056529.1:10761715-10764215 GCF_019175285.1 Sceloporus undulatus | reverse complement strand
ATATGAATTTATATCACCATGAGAACTGGAATAATTTCTTACCCACCCCTATGTGGCATTATATTTCTGTAAACTAGGTCTTCAATCCTTAATAAATTTAACCACTAAATTAATCAACTAGTTGATCACTAGATGAATCAAGGGACTACCTGATTTGCTACAAACCCTTATACTCCCATCAGTAAAAGGACTAGAGGTTTACTTTTTCTAAATAAAAAAATTAACATTTGAGGAATAAGGGGCTGAACAGGCCACCCCTTTCAGTGCTGGATTGGGGCTACAGCAACTACATGCCACAGTCCCGATCTGGCCTTTCCAGGGTGCAAAAAGGAGCAGCAAAAAGGGCACCATAGCCAGTGGTGCCATAGCTTTTTGGCACTCCTTTGGCACTGTGTCATCTGGATGTAGCGCCAGAGGAGCACTATGATGCCACCTGCTGTACTGTGAGGCATGTGGCATCATGTCGGCATGGGGCGGAGACATGGCATGTGTCATGCAGATGCCATGCTCCCATTCTGCCCCGACGCCGGTCTTTATCACCAGTCTGTCGAGGCAGTTAAGAGTAGGATTAAGTTTGGTGTAGTAGTTTTGAGTGCTGGGTTAGGCCTCCAGACCAGGGTTTGAATCCCTGCTCAGCCATGAAACCTACTGGGTGACTTTGGGAAACTCAACTCTATCCAACCTCAGAGGAAGGCAATGGCAAACCTCTGAATAAGTCGTGAAAGAATTAAAGGCACACACAATAACAAAGAGGATGTATTAGACTTGAATGCATTTTTCATAACAGATGATTCCTACATAAGTTGTCTACCCCATCCCCATGCCACTGTTATCCTCTGCTTTGTACAGATGGCTTGAATATACACCTGCCAAGAGCCAAGATGAAAAAGATAAGCATCAAGTTGAGGTAATCCACTGAAACCACTTTAAAATTTGGGAACCCTGAATTTGATCTTTTGAGAAATTGATTTAAATTAAATCAGATCCTCACTCCTTGCACTAATACACAAATTAGAATGGAGCTATTTCCCCCATATTTCACATATGTGGGAATATTGTGATCCTTATATTGGTAGATTTGATTTATCAAAAATACATATGCCAGTCATTTAATATTAGCTTAAGACAATATACCAACTATGGCCTTATCAGAAGAGAAAAAACATGACTATAATTGTCTATGCTTCTGACCTTTCATTCAGATTCCTGCAATACACTGGCCTACATTTTAAAAATGGTCCAAAAACATCACCTCATTCAACACAAGGCAGCAAGATAATGGTGATGGGCAGGAAGGAGCGGGCCAAGTCTAGAAGTGGATCAGAACTACAGTGACCATACAGCCTACTCCCAAAGCGGGCTGCGGACACTTCATTTGGCCCGTCTATTCCAGGCCTCAGAAAAGATAAAATTATAACATGGTACTAATGTTTTCAGATCTGCTCTGGGGTGTAAAAGAAAAATAACTAGTTTTTCCCATCCATGGCAAGAGAAACTGTCTCAGTATGCTGATGTATTATGATACCCATTTATTAAGATAAATGGTACTCGGATAACATTTAAAGTCAAGTGCCACAAGATTTATTATTATTATTATTATTATTATTATTATTATTATTATTATTTGCACTTGAAGACTTCTTTGTAAAAATTTAATGACGTCTTTTTGGGTGTATGCTACAAAGGGTATTCTGTTTTGTGCAAAAATAATTTTAGATTGTGGAACTAGAAAATACTTGCTGTTTGCAGAAAAAGAAATGCAGAAAGAAACTGAAATTGCATGAAAGTCTCATTATATCACTCAAACAGAGGCACTTTTTTGATTTTGATTTTTGTTTTTCAATTTTGCTTGCGAGAATGTGATAAACAAGTATACACATCCTTGTTTCCAGCCATTCTTCAGGACAAATCCAACATGCTAACAATGCTTTTTAAAAACCCTAAATGGCTGGTTTCAAGCACCATATCATCCAATAGATTTCACATATCACCTTCAGAGTTGCCCCTCTGATGCTCTGCTGGGTGCAGTAAAATTTTGTTGTTGTGTGTCTTGATGTCACTTCTGACTTTTGGCTATCATGAAGTTTTCTTGGCAAGTTTCTTCAGAGGGGGGTTGCCATTGTCATCCTCTGAGGCTGAGAAAGTGTGACTTGTCCAAGATCACTCATTGGGCTTACATCGCTGAGCCGGGATTTGAACCCTGGTCTCCAGAGTCCAGCACTCAGACCACTGCACCATATCTTGCTACTAAAGCAAGAAGCTTCTCAGTGATGGTCTGCCTGATATTATATGGAGAAGGAGCCCTGGTGGTGCAGTGGTTAAATGCTGATACTACAACTGCAACGTTGTGAGTTCGATCCCAGGGCACCAAGGCTGACTCAGCCTTCCATCCTTTTGGAGGTAGGTAAAATGAGTACCTAGCTTGTTGGGAGCAACTGGTTTACAGAGTGAAAACTGCTTAGAGAGTGCTGAGTTCACTATTAAGCGGTATAGAAATGTA
>NC_056529.1:10689673-10761705 GCF_019175285.1 Sceloporus undulatus | reverse complement strand
CTATTGATACTGTATAGAAGATACTATTGCTATTGCAAAATATCCTTCCTATACAGAGTCCCCTAGTACCTACAGTGCCAAAACCAACTTGAAAAGTATACGTAATAGTGCAGGGGGAAAAAACCTCTCGAGCTTTTAATTTAGCTACATGCTTTTGTTTTTCAGAGCTTATTGCTACTAGTGGTTTTAATTCCATTCTTTCTAACTACTGTTGCTATTACGTTTTATGTTTTTTCCTCATTTTCTGGGGTCTGTTGTTAGATTTTAATGCTTTCCCTCTACATTTGGAAGCAGTCAGAAAGTTTCAGCAATTGGGCTGTATAGAAATGTAATAAATAAATAAGTGACACATGTTATACACAAAAGTGGGAATCCCATGCACAGATAAATGAGTTAATGCCACAGAAAAGAGTGGGACTTCCATTTGATTAAGCATGCATAGGATTAAGGTCTTAAGTGAAGTTTTTGAAAAACGATGCATTGAGAAATCTTTATCCAAATGCATGTTTCAATATGTTTTTTCATGCAGATATTTACATTAATAAGTAACATGGCAAAATGATGCAGATGAGACTTCAACAGTTTCCTCCATCTCTATTTTGGAGTCTTTCTCCCATTTTATCTGTTAGAATAGTTTTTCAAGGTTTTGGTTTTTTTAATGCACCTCAAGTAGAGTCTTCAATATGCTTCTGTTACCTTGATTCATTTTGAAAACCATATCTTGCCACAGCAAATACTCTGTTCCCTAAAATCATTTCTGAGCCATAAAGGTCCCCCCAATCTTTTTTTTAAAGAGTTTTGCAGCTGGTATTTGAAACCACTTACAAAAGACAACGCAGAAAAAGAAAGAAAGAAAGAAAGAAAGAAAGAAAGAAAGAAAGAAAGAAAATTAACCCCTGTGGCTCTATTAGGAGCCATATAATAAATGTGCATTTAAAAGATCTATAAACACATATTTATCTGCAAAATGTTCTTGCATAAAACTGTTATTGAAAAGGCTTTCATTTTATCTTTGCGTTATTGTAATTTTATTGAATTGCTTATTCATTCTTTGATATTGTGTTTTAATGATATTATAAATCTGTTTTATGCCTGATAGGAGCCTCATTGTAAACTGATGTAACAGATAATATGGCAATTCACCATAAAAAAGTCTGAACCAAAAAAGTAGATCAGAACGCAAAGACGCACTTTAATTCATTCTGGATTTCTTTTCATTTCATTTTTTATTTATTTTTCATGTGCAACTTGCCATCTGTTGATAAAAGATGGTTGGAGAAATTCATCCTATTCCACACAATGAAACTTTCCCCCATCTCCCTATGATTTTATTCATTTTTTAAAAAAGAAAGAAAGAAAGAAAGAGTATAAAAGCATTACACCTCTCAATACTAAAGATCATTAGCTGGTTCATTGTATAAACAGATTTAAATTAGGCAATTTTGGAGTGAAACCTTTTTTTATTCCCCGTAAAATGCTTATTTGGGAGAAATTTTCTGTTAGCATCATGAATAATGAAAGGAGGAGGGGGGGAAGGTATCATCTTCTACGATGTCTCCTATTATTCCAATTCTTTTATTAAAAACAATGGAAAACAATTACAATAAAAGATATTATCAACATATAGAGCAATTACGTTATAAACCAGCCATTGCTCTGCTCAGAAACTTTGTAGCAAGTTCACTCAATAAAAGCATGTATGCCTGCCAAGTCTAAATAATAAAAACTCTATTAACGGGAGCCTATTATGAAGGAAAGCATATGACCTGGGCACTAGGATTTGACAGGTGGCCAATCCTGTTAAGTACACTTTAAATACGAAAGTGTATTTGGAATCATTACAGTTGACTTACACAGCTTGGAAGTCGACTTGCATTCCGCCAACTCCTACTGCCATATAGTTATATTCATTCTGCTGTTTGCTGTTAGATAAAGTATTCTGGCCAAGATCCAACATCCAAGTAACAGCATACAACTATCCCAAGGTTGCTTTGGACTACCGCTTTTCAGAGAGCAGACTCTCCCCCGCCGCCGCCTTCCCATGCCATATGACAGAGTAATTTAGTTTCTAAAAAATAGATGACACATTTTTGTGGATGAAAAATCCATCCGTTTTTTTACAATATTCTTTTCTTTAAAAGTAGATGCTGCTGCTGCTACATAGAGTCTTACAACCAACTTTTGCCCCAAATATTCCTGTCTGATTCCTAAATCTTCTCATGTTGTGCATCCTCCAACTGTCCCTATTTGCCAGGAATAATCCAGTTAATCCTTCATTGTCCCATTCCCACCTCCACTCCACTACTTTCAAAATGTCCCAGTTCTTCTTTCTTCCTTCCATTCAGGCCTGAGCTTACTTCAACTGAAGACATCTGAGTTCAAAGTGCAAAAGTCATTTGCATTCAATAGTTTGCATTGAATTAAATTGTGGGGATGAGGAGAGAAGGGCACAATCTTGCCATTCCCAGTAGGCACTGGCAAAAGCAAACTGCTGTGGCCTCTCTTAGCTTATGTGTTCTTTCTCATTAACAATTTTTGACATCTTGACCACACCCTGATATTGAACAACTCATATTTCCCAGTTTTCACCTGTGGCATCTGTGAAATGTTGGAGGGCATGGCAGCATTGCAGCCTATGGGACTCACCAATATTGGATGGTGAAAGCCAATGAATCTGCATTCTGCTTCCAGCTCTGATTCTCAACTGAGCTGAACAGGTGCAGTTGTGGTTAAGTCACACAGAGGTTTACCTCTGCAGTGGTCTATCAGCATTAGATTTTTCGCCTCGTGTTTGGAAGCTCCATAAAGAATAGAAGCAATAAAATGATGGAGAAAACATTCCTGAAAATCCAGAAAAGACTTTAATAGTAGAAAGACTGGGCCCACACGTGAAAGATTTGTATTGCTGCGTACATCTTTCTAGTGTGTATCCAACCTTAACAAAGAGTTCAGGAATCTGAGCTGTTTCTCCACAGGCATTTTTAACGCAAAGGAACTGTATCAACAAATAGCTTCTTGTACAAAGTTGTTTCTCTAGCCTTCCACCTCTGTAGTAATCCATTCACTTCTTTTGCTGTGACAGAATTTGGAATGAATTGTGTGTGAGCACTCTCACACTTCCCCAAAATAGCATTTTGTGCTTTCATTTATACACAACTGTATATAAATAATCCATGCAAGATGTGCCCATTAACTTGTCAAACTACTCTTTGTAAGCTCCTAGAGGAATCAACTATTTCACTAGCTAACCATGTAGAAGTAGTAGCAAACCATCACTGAAGACACCATTTTGGAAAAACAAACAAACATGGACAGAAGGCAAAAGAAGAGATACAGCTGCAGCAGATATAGTGATCATATTAAAAATGCATGAAATTTCTGTTCTAACCCTTCTCGCTTTTGAAATAATGTTGAATCAGGCCATTCCACAGAAATAAATGAAGATAACTGAGCCTACACTGGAGGAGAGGAGCATAATTTCTGGCCTAAGGGTATGATTCAGGCCACGGAGCAAAGAGCTTCTTTAAAACCTGGGAAAGGTCAGGATGGAAATGTGCTCTTGTTTATAAGTGGACAGGTTTTGCCTTGAACTGGAGTTTTTGATTGTAGATTGGAAAGGTTTTGCACTGGGACTTTCTTCCAAGAAGGAATCCATAGAATTGAGCTCTGTTTTGCATGTCTGAAAGCTGTTAAAATGAGACAAATATGTCAGCTTTCCTGCCCATTTTGCTATCAGCCTGTCTCATGCCCTTGATCCCAACCATGTCTGGAATGAAGCTCCAGAGACATTTCCCAAATTGAACTGGGCTAGAAACAGGCCTCTGCATTAAAGATGAGTTCAGTGTGACATAATTTGCAACTAAAACGTAAGGCAGAGAGTGTAATTCTGCCTTACACTTATTTTTCATAAGTGTGAAAACAAAATAAAAAGGGCATCTTAGGTGAAAAGAGATCACCTTCTCTAAAGAACTAATGCTATTGTGTAGTCTGATTAAGGATAGTTGAATGTTTGTGAATCTCACTATGAACTGACCTTACTTGAACCTCCTAAATAGACTAATATGTTGATCAGAATATATTCATTATTTAGATTTTGCTCTCCTTTGAATTTTGTGATTGTTATCAGCTGAAGAGGGAACAGCATCATAATATAACTAAGAATTGTAGTTTATTGTGGCACCAGAGCTCTCTGACAGAGAAGGCTAAATGTCTCACAAAGCTACAGTTCCCAGAATTCCCTAGCACTGAGCCAGGGCAATTAAAGTGGTCTCAAACTGGATTATTTCTGCAGTGGGTTTTGGATCTCTGAGGGCCTGCCCTGACACCTTGCTATAGTGGGACTCCAGTACTTCCAGAAGCAGCAATACTCATTATAGAAAATAATGGTGATAGCAATGATGATGGGTGTGCCTGGGAGGGTCTACAAAAAGGCCTGGGATATAAGGGCCTGATATGAAAGGAAAGAAGGAAACCCATTATTTTAGTCCTCTCTGCCACCTGCCACCAACATATGCAGCCAGCAAAGCTGCTCAGCCTTGAAAATCAGAGTTTCAATCTGATGATAAATGGGAACTCATAAACGATGATGCAGAGTACAGCATGACCAAGAACAGGCAGGTCTGCCAAAGGTAGGTAGCAAATTGTAACAAATTCCCAACAGTGCAAGGCAAGGATTTGAAGAAGAGAGGCTCTATGTTGCAGCAGAGAAATACCAACTCCATCAACCTATTCCTTTCTCTTCTGAACCACTTTTGTTATGTCTAAGATGAACAAGCTGAGGTGAAGCATTGGTACTTAGCTTTGTTTGTTTGTTTGTTTTCTTGTTCCCTCCCCATGCTTTGTTCCTTTTGTGTTGCATCAAAAGATTGTAAATCTGAAGTTGGGACCTGTCTTGTTTTCATTGATTGCATTGAAGAGGCTCTGGGAACCTTTTACAAATGAAAAGCATGACAAAAAAATGTTTTAAACAAACACAAACTAATAAATAAATACACTAGAATTAATAAGAATGGAAGGTGAGGTCTCTCGAAGCAGAGAGATGCAGACCCCCCCCCCCCGTGGAAACCAAAATCCATGGATGTTCAGGTCCCATTAAACCCAATGGCCCTTGGCATCTGCTGGAGTTTGGTTCCAGGACCATGCATGGATACTAAACAGCCTCTTAGAAATGGGAGGAGAAATTGCATAAAAAGTGGGAAACCTCAAAATCAATGGTGGCCAAAGTGTACCCCTCCGAGGCCTTGTGTCACTTTTCCCAACTCCCTAGGTGACTCTTATCCTGGATAAAAAATAAAGTGGAGAAGCCTCCAGGAAAGACATTTGCCCTTTTAGATAGATGGCAGGTACCTCCCATACTGTTTTACCTTTATTTAAAAAACACATAGGTATTCTCAAAACCACAAGGGGATTTCCAGCCACTTCCTCTTGATTCGTTTTCTAGCCCATGTGCCATGAATATTCACAGGTGGGGGGGGACCTGAGCTTCAAAGCAGAGATGGAAAGAATATTCGTTTCCAAGTTGTAAAACACCTTTCCTTACAGTCAGGAAAGCCTCTTGGGAAGAACAATAAACTGGTATTCAAACATGCTGAAATCCGCTTGAGGAGTTATTCTGCAAGGAATATTAAGTAGGATTTGGCACAAAATGCTGTTTTCTGCATAGAAAGGTGGTTTTCTGCACAGAAAATGCTGTTTCCTTTGAATAAAACCTGGGTTTTTTTGGGGGGGGGGGCAGAAAATAGGGTTTTGAACAAATAATGTGTTTTTCTCTGCACAATAATTCTTCCACATTGTTAGAGAATGTTCAGAAATGGGAGAAAACTGTGAATATTCATTTTCTTCTGAAGTGGGGAAAATACAATTGTAATTGTTCATCCTGACCTGTAGGAACAAAATAGTAAGAATTGGTCCCTGGTGTGTCAGAGTTACAAACTCCTTCACTACACAACTGTGTAATGGGGAAGGGAATATAACCCATTGGAGAACTCCAAACGGATCATTGCACCCCCAGGAGGAGCCAGATTCAATCCCACGCCTTGAAGTTTCCCATCCGAAACATGAAATAATCTTGAAATAATCAGTATCCCATAAGAAACTGTGGTTCTTATTCTACTAGAAAGAACATATGATGGGGGGGGGGGGACCCGGAAGAGATCAGGTATAAATCCAGTTCTGAATGAACATATAAAACATGTAAGCCAAGAGAAGGGAACGTTTGATCCCCCAGATGTTCATGGATTGAAATTTCTATTGCCCCTTACTGTTGGCTATGATACTAGAGCTAATGGGAGTTGTGATTTTGCCAACAAATATAATAAAGAACTGCTAAATGTATGATAAGAAAGGTGGAGGCAGGGGGGAACTTAACTGGAAGGCTTCCAGAGCTAATGGGCACTGTCAAAATAGCTCCTATTTCCCTAATAATAAACTAATTTCTTTTTCCAAATTTGCTATTTGCATGAATGAAATTAGGTGAATTGTTTTGACTGCATTAATTAATGCTGACTAAATTAGACTGAATTTTTCAGGGAAAGAAATATATTCTTGTGGAAGTGTTTTTGGTTTGTTTCTAATGTGCTTGATTTACTGGGACCTTGCATTGAAAGTAGATATGCGTACTGGTCAAAAAGAACACCAAGAACAGGCAGCATCTTAGTTCTCTAACAGACTTGAAGAAAACTTGCATGTATGTAAAATCGGGGGGGGGGGGGGACATAGTGGTATGAGATCTTGTCTACAGTTCTGAAGACCAGGGTTCGATTTCCTGCTGGGCCATGAAATTCACTGGGTGACCTTGGGTGAGTCACATGCTCTCAGCCTCAACCTCCTCTGAACAAATCTTGCCAAGTAAACCCAATGATATGGCCTTAGGGTCACCAAAAGTCGGAAACTACTCGAAGGCACACCCCATATATTTGTGTGTGTGTGTGTGTATCTATAATTAGTTTAGCTTTCAAAGATATAGCCATGTTAGTCTGTAGAATTAGTATGTAATCTTGTAGCACCTTTGAGAGTGAAAGAAAAAAATGAGCAGCATGAGCTTTCGCAGACTTCAGTCTTATTCAGATGCATCTGAGAAAGTAGACTGAAGTCTGCGAAAGTTCATGCTGCCAATTTCTTTCTTTCAGTTAGTGTCAAAGGTGCTACAAGATCTCTCTACGTACATAGTTTAGCTTTGTTTCTGTTCTTTTCACTTCACCCAACTTTTATCCTTCCAGCAACCATCTGAGGAACATTAGCTGAAGAACCACTGACTTGGCTGAAGTCACTGAATGAAGGTCTTGACAGAGTAGGAATTTGAATCTGGATATATGGGATGTTATGTTGTAGAATGGTTAGATTAAAATTCTAACCACTATGTAACACTTGTTCTTGCCAGTATCCCTCAGTCCCTTCCTGCCCCTGCTTCAAATTTTTTTTTGCATATTCCTTCATAAAGCACCCCTCTTACATTGAACCACTTCTAAAGGGGGACTTTTCTATGCAGAAAAAAATGTTTCCTATCCAAAACAGCAATGAGTGAATTTTGTGCAAAATAAGTTCCCATGTCCAGCATTTTCTGGGCAATAAATAAATAAATAAATGCTGTTTTCTGTATACAATATGCTTTTTTCTGCACAAAACAACCAGGAGCCAGTTTTGCATAAAGTCATGAATTGTGTAATTGAGTAAGTCCTGAATAGAGTAAGCACCGGTGTGGTGTGGTGTAGTGGCTTCGACACTGGATCAGGACTCTGACAGTCCAGGATTCAAAACCTCATTCACCATGGAAATCCACTGGGTGACTTTGGTCAAGTCACACTCTTTCAGTCTCCAAGGAGTGCAAGAGCTCTGAATCTTGCCAAGAAAACCCTGTCCCATAAGGATCGAGTTAAAATGGGCTCAATTTATAGGAGCAGAAGAGACAAAAACTGGAGAGCACACAATAGAATCTCCTTTATGTCAGTTAAGAGTAACTTGACAATAGAGCCAATCATTTGGGCTGCACCCTCACTGCAGAAACAATCCAGTTTGACACCACTTTAATTACCATGGTTCAGTGTTAATGGAATTCTGGGAACTGTAATGTTGTGAGACATTTAGCCTTCTCTGAGTGTTTTGGTGCCACAACAAACTTCAGTTCCCACAATTACATAGCACTGAGCCATGGAAGTTAAAGTGGTGTCAAACTGGATTATTTCTGCAGTGAGGGTGCAGCCTTGAAGAGGTGGTTCTTGCTCACTGCTGATCTTCATTTCCTGCACTGAAAACAAAGGGATGGAGATAAAAGCAAATGGATTGAATATATATATATATATATATGTATGTATGTATATATATATATATATATATATATATATATATGATGTGTTTAAGGGGATGTACTGTAAAGGGGAGGGAAAATGAACTTTGGAAAGGAAACACACTTAGTAGAGCATATTTCCTTTGCATCTTTGGGGGAAAAGAGCATGAGGGGGGAGAGACAAAAGCTTTGAGAACGCGTATGCAAAAAAACTCTGACAAATGCATCGATTTTGACATTTTAGAGCACAGTAATGTGAAGAAATCAGAGTTTTAGCAGGAATATCTCCCTCTGAGGAACAGTTTGGGGGAAATGCTGATGAGATGTCCCAGTGCATTACTGCAATATCATCAATTATGTGGAAAATGTAATTAACCATTTCTGATCCTTAAACATTATTTACACAAAGCCCCAAAGAATGTTCCCAGCTTTTCCCTCCTGTACAAAATACTGTATTACATTCCTGTAAAAAAAAAAAGCAAAGGGAGGTTTTGCAGGTGCAGAAGATGGGAACCAATTCCTGCAATAGTGACCTCTCCTTCTGGAAATCTCTTCCCTTCACTCATTCCTAGAACCAGCTTCACATCCAAGAGTCAAAACAAAATCCTTATTTACAGATTGGGGCATGGTTATGCCATATGAAGAAAATCAGGCAATTCCAACTTGGATGAGGGTACACTGTCTTCTCCTTTGCAAAGACCTGTCCACAAATAAAACCTTTTCTCAAACCTTTTAAATCACACCATTCAGTTATGCCTTTTACTCAATGTTTCTCCTTCATCTGGTCATCTTTAAACTGGGTATGAAGTTGCAATTCCTTTCAAGAAAAACAGCTTAAGCACCAGTCTTTATTATTTGTTTCCTTGCTGTCTTTATTTCATTGAACACACTGAAATCTGCTTTGTCTGTGTATTATTCCAGCTCTATGAAGTCTGTGGAAGAAACTGGGAACATGCTTTGTGCATGTTGCAAAATAAGTTCCATTGCATTGATTTTCACACACATTTTCCCAATATGATTCATTTCAAATGCTTTATCTTGGTTTAATTATGGAAAAAATATAGTTCTGGTATAAATAAAACCAGAATTTTATTGCAAGGCACCTTAATTTTCACAGAAAAATATGCAACAACAAAAAAACCCACTATAAAGAGTGTGTTTCTTCTATAATGGTGAGCCTGCAATATATAATCAAACATCTGCCTTATTTGATCTAATACTATTAATAAACATGGCAGCAGTTGCACCTGTGAGAGAGGAGAAAATAGAAAACAGAAGTAGCTTTTAATTAAATATATTAATAGAGAATTATATTCCAGCAAGGGAATGTCAAGGTATATGGGTGCTTCGCTCCCACCCAAGTTGCCTCAAGGCAAATCTATGCCAATAACTTTTAACTATTTAAATAATCAGATACGTTTCTTTGCATCTTGACTAATACATTAAGTTGCTTACTTCTGTTTTAGGTTGGTCAAATAGCAGCAGGGAAAGCTTCTGAATCTAAGCAAAAGCAACTTCTCATGGGAGAAATGCTTCCATGCTGCCAAAGGAAGGATTCAATTACAAGCTGCTTCCAAATGGTCAAACTAAAGAGACCAGAATCAAGGGGGGACCTTGTCAAGCCCAAACAAATGGATTCCCCAGGGGGATCCATTGTTGTTGTTGTTGTTGTTGTTGTTGTATGCCTTCAAGTCACCTCTAACTTACGGTGGCCCTATAGTGAACCTATCATGGGGGTTTCCTTGGCAAGATCTGTTCAGAGAGGGGTTGCCATTACCATCCACTGAGGAGACTTTGAGAGATCTGGCACAAGGCTACTCTGTGGGTTTCCTTGGTAAGCATGCATTCTAATGCTGATTTCCCAGGATTATAATACAACATTCAGACCACTACCCCACACTGGCTCTCATTCTTTTTTCTCCCTCAATCCCTTAATTTTCTTACTAAGACAGGGGCATTTTAATTTGAAAGCTAGATCTCCCAAACTCTCGTACATAACAGGCCACTTAGCTACATGTTTGGATCTTTGCTGGTATCTAAGGAGTTCATTGCATTGGCTTTACTCCCGCAATAGATGTGGGATGTAACTTTAAAAAGTCCGATCTTAACTCATTTCCCCATCTCCAGGGAATACATAGCCAGTTTGCAACCTGGGCCTCTGCTGCATCTTTTCAAGAACGGGAAAATCCCATTCTTGAAAAGATGCAGGAGGAGCCCAGAGAAGCCAGGGTTGCAAATGGGTTGCATACTCCCTGGCGACAGGGAAATGTGATAAGATCCACTTTCTTAAAGTTATATCCCGCTTCTATTATGGGAGCAAAGCCTATATTGTATTTAACAAGCCATGACCTAATAATTTATTTTTGTTAATGAGAATACTCTGTTGGATGCAGGCTTAGAAATGACACAATGAAATCCACTGGATAAGCTAGTTGTTACTTGTTTTGACTAGCCATTGAGATTAATGGATGTACTCTCTGCATGATTAGATTTGATCCTTTTATAATTTCTGTATTCTTGCATGGATCCTGGCTGATGTACATATTACGTATCATGGCCTCCCAAGTGCTCATCCTGTATTTTTCTCCTATTCTTGCTTTAAAAATCAATCATAAAACACATGTGCCACTGAAAATATTCTGAGAAATCTGGGCTGACCTAGGACACCTTGTTGCCTGAATCATAATAGCAAATGTTCCTCCCCACCCAAGTCAAGGCCACAGAACTCAAAGACAGACAAGTTGTTATTTTGACACATGAGACAGAAAATCCCACAAGTAGCCGTCCCCATTCTTAGCAGTAAATGAGTATTAGTATTGTCTTACTCCAATAGCAATGAAAGATTGTGTACACGACCCCACCAAGAAAATATTTCAGATGATAGAACAAGCATTTAACAGCAGCAGCAACAGCAGCAGCAAAAAGAGATTGCTACTAGGACAGACAAGTGCAGTGGTCTTTTCACACTATCAAGTGATAGCACTATGATTCCACATTCCAATGGAATCCTAGGTTGCAGTTTGCTCTCTGGCACAGAATTCCAAGTACCCCTCACTAAACTGCAAATCCAAGGACTCCATAAGATGGACTCATGCAGGTTAAAGTAGAATCATAGTGCTATGATGTTGTGGTATGGAAGAGCCAGGCAGAATAGACTAGAAATGAATAGCAACCTGGCAGAAAAGCTTAAAGAGAAAAAGGTGTGCAATAGAAACGTCACTAGGTATAGTTTTTTGTGGGTTTTGGAGGCTATGTGGCCATGTTCTAGAAGAGTTTATTCCTGACATTTCGCCAGTATCTATGGCTGGCACCTTCAGAGAATGCTGGCATGAAGAGAGTTGGATGTGTGTGTGTGTGTGTGTGTGTGTGTACACTGTGTATCCAACTCTCTTCTATGCAGAGCTATAGTCCAATGC
Organism: Sceloporus undulatus; assembly: GCF_019175285.1. NCBI lineage: Eukaryota > Metazoa > Chordata > Lepidosauria > Squamata > Phrynosomatidae > Sceloporus > Sceloporus undulatus. Next base: position 10,750,008 of record NC_056529.1, on the reverse strand, counting down.
TTGGACCACATTCCACATGATGGCCTCTATCATTTCTTGACCACAGGGGCTATACAGGCTGGCACTTTGTGTTGGTCTGTAGGCGGAACCATGTTGCAGTGTCCACACGCTGGATGGTGTGACTCCGTCCCCATCATGTCTAGATGGTGCACAGTATCATGGTGCACCCCTGGCGCTGCATCTAGATGTTGCAACACCAAAAGGGTGTCAGAAAGCCAGACCACCACAGCTATGATGCCCTTTAGGAGGTGCAAAAAGGAGCATGCAGTTGTTGCAGCATCGATGCAGCCACTAAAGGGGCGGCTGGATGTTGCCCATCTGTACAGTCCCTACAGTCTCCATTTTTATTTATGACAAGTTATAGTAGTAGCAGGTCACAGGGAAGGAAATTAAATTGTTAAAAATGTTGCAGTGGCCGCCACTATGGAAGCCACTGGGCACCAGAGCGGGTAGGAGAAAGTTCATCCCATCCTTTCCCGGGACTGCGATCCCAATAAAACATCCAGCCACTCACCCTGCTGACAGTTTTCAAGTGAAGAAAAAAATACTTTAGGAGACCACAGATCTCTCCTAGCACATGACACTTGACTTGACTCTTCAGCTTAGAAATAGATAAGCCCGATTGACTGATGAGCACAAGCAGGAGGAAGTATTAATGTTCTGAGGATTAAATTTAGCCTTGTCCAGTCTTTCTTATTTTAAAGGGTTGTTCTGTCTTTTAATAGAGCAATCCATGTTCCTGAACATCTCCACGCATAAACAATATCCCTCATTCCAGATAAGCTGCTTCCACTGTATTACTTTTCAAAGATGTGTCCTTTGGGCTGACAATCCACCCTTTAGGGCAGGCTGTCATTCGCTTTGGGCTGACAAAAATATTCACAGAGGTTTTTTTTTTAAAGTTTATTAATTGTCTACCTTTTAATCAGTTTGTCAAATCTTCATACATTTTGCCAAATCTTCCAAAACCAGTGCTCTTTATGTATCGTGGACAAAAGTGAAGCTAAATGCAGGCTTAATATAAATAGGAGTTCTGAGTGATCAATGAATTAAGGAGTTGGGTATGTTAAGCTTGGAGAGGAGAAAACCCAAAGGTGACATGATAGCCATTCTCAAATATCCGAAGGGATGTCACGTTGAAGAGGTAGAAATCTTGTTTTATGTTCTCCAGAGACTAGCCTGAGGACCAGCAGAGTCAAAGTACAAGGAAAGAGATGCCACCTAAACATTGGGAAGAGCATATTTACAGTAAGATCTATTCAATAGTGGAATGGACTTCCTCAGAGCATGGTGGACTTTACTTCTTTGCAGGTCAGATTTTGGATGGGCAACTTTCAGGAGTGTTTTAGTTGCATGACAGGTGGTCCCTTGTAGTCTCTTCAACAATAAGATTCTGTAATACTATGATTCACCTTCCCACTAACATGGAAGCCACCAGCCATGACTGACTTATTGCTACTGCTATTGCTATGGGTTGGCATTCCATACAAGGAGGTGCAGATTGAGTGAATCTGTTCTTTAAAGGCTCAGAGTGGATTCTTCATACATCACTAATCTTAGACAATCTGGTTTCCCATCTCACACCTAGTGGTTGTTCTTCTCCTTCCCAGAAGCCCCAGGCAACATGGCCATGGTCATGGACATGGAAGGTCAAATATCTGAAAAGACTGAGAAATCCTGATTTTAAGGGACCCTCTAGATCACATATACCACTGAGGGCAGAAAGACAAAATACCTGGGATAAATAAAACAGTAGTAATTGTATTTGTAATATATACAAAGTCAAGACATCTTTCTTTCATACCATGGTGGGCAAAGTGGAGCCCTTTGTATCCCTTTGGGCACCAATGTATGCCTGAAGTTTCCTAAAACCTTCTGACCCTCCAATTGTTTTTGTAAAGAAATTGAGCTTTTTTTCCCTTCCCAAACACACAAATGTCTCAAAAACCACTGAAAAACACAACTGTTTTGCCCGCCCACACTGCAAACTACATATGCCAAAAAGTCTCCCCAAATGGCAGTGTGTCCCAATAGGGGGCAGTGTGGCCTCTGCCCCATCCACAGTTGCCCAGCCCATTTTATACAACCATTAGAGCAGCAGTAACAACAACCACAATAACCCTCCCACTTATTTATTTATTTATTTATTTATTTATTTATTTTTACTGCACCCTACTACTACCATATCAATGTTCAGGTCTTCCATTATCTTTGTCTTTGAATGTATGTTTTTAAGTGAAGAAGTAGCCTAGAGAGTCTTTCCCTTTGGATCCTGGTCCAGCAGGCCTTGAGAAATGTAGTCTGGTCAATGATGTGGTTAATCTACAGGGCTGGGGGCAGGAGTCTTTCCCAACTCACTATTCAATGGGTCTACTTTAAATGAATCTACAAAGAGGATTCAGTGCAGAATCTTTACATTCAGGGTCCATGTGAATAAGCTTGGTATCAGAGTCATTTGTGGTCACATTCCCCCATATTCCACAGGCAAGGCATTGGTTTTGATCCTACTACTACACCTGTGTTATATCATCTTTACTTACTGCTCATGCATTTACAAGACCAATTCTAAAACTTGGGTTATGATATTTAAAGCCAGAAGTGACTTGGTTCCTGCCTCGTGGTATTAGAAGATCCTAAGTAGGACTTAAATGAGTCAAAGTGCACATACGGAACAGCTATAAACCTCCCTTGCCAAATGTTCACAGTGCCTGCTTCAGAAAAGGAGTTAATAAGTTCTTTACATACCACCTCATTTTCCTGAGTCCACATAAAATATCAGCAAGAGCTTATATTCTATAAATCCAAGATCTGCAGTGAAGTGTGAGAATCCCATTCAAGCATGAAAAGATACTAGAAATGCTATAAGGACTCAACAATTTTGGATCTGGAATAATGAAGAGCTAAGCGACCTCCAGGAAGAAGCTCTGTTTTAGATAAGAACTTGCCCATAACAGGCATTCTGCAGCTCATATTAATCCTGTAGCAATTTCAACATATGCCATTTCCAATCCCCATTTATAAATTGTTTCATCCTCTGTGGAAGATAGTGGCAAAGCTCTTACACGCACATACCAAAGGAAACTCATTCTACCCCATATTAACTCCATAAATGTTTATCTTGAATCTCTAAAATAGCTGCACTTGGAGAAAATGAGAAGTTGACTTTTCATCATAATATTATGCAGTAATTTTCAATCACCATGAGCAAATGTATCACTGTCCAAATGGACAGCTTGATCTGAATTACAAGGGGAGAGAAAATAGAAAAGTTGAAAAGAAAAGAAAAACTACCAAAAGCCAAAATGGGAAAATATTGCAGAAAGCACTACACTAGCTCTAATGTCTCAATTATTACTTTTTAAAGAAACAATAATTACTTGGCCATGCAAATTCAAAATGATCATGAGGAACGATCTCTTCTTGCCGATGGCAATTGCCTTGAAAATCTTTTAGGATGTTCCTAGGCAATAAGTTTTGGGAAAGTTCAAGGTTGACAGCTTTGGGATATCCTAGTGATGGAGCACCATGCAGCAATGAGGGAGACAATAGGTTTCATTGGAGAAATATAAAACTTGGCTTATTTCTATCTCTTACACAAAGATGAATAATTTAAAAGGTTTCTCCATGCTGGGTAGAATTAGTAAGCATTTTAGGAATTTGGGGGAATGTTTTGCACTGTGGGACCTTTACTGTGTGAAAAAGCAAGGTTATAAATGCTCTGATTCCTAATGTTCATCTCAATTAGACAGCCCTATTAAAACAATGAGATTTAGGCATGTTGACTAATTCAACAATTGATTTAATTATTTAATTTTTATTCTACTGAAGGACTCCTTCTTACATGGAACTCCTTTGTCCTATTTAAAAACACAGAGAGAGAGACACACACAAGGTTCCTTCCCAAGAAAAGCTAAATTTGACACTATCTTGTGATGCTTTACAAAATCTTCTGGATGTATTCATTTTCAATTATTCCATCTTGCATTTTCTCATTTGTATATGGTACGATGCCACACAAAATTGTGTGCATGTTCAGTAAGATATGTTAGAAATATTGGAAGGAACACACAAAAGGTTAAATACACATGGTTATCACTTGCAAATGCCACATTCTCTTAAACCCATTTCTTGTGTGCACTGTCGGAACTATGTAAGCCTTTAAAAGTGGAAGAAATGCCAACAGTAGTAGTAATAGATAGAGAACTATATTGATCAATAAATTAACTGTTCAGTTCTTGTTTTACATCGCATTTCAAACACACACATAGCAAAAAATATGTGTTAACAGCAATGGAAGGAACCTAGTATGATGATTAGTTACCTTTCTTCTGATAAGTCTTTCTTTTTATCCTGGAATCTTCAAAGAGCATTACTGGCATCGCTCAAGCAATCATCAAAAGCAATGTTCAGTAAAGTACAGTAATGAGAGCAATTACAAAAAGTAGCACCTTCACTTCAAGAGCTCACTGGAAATCTTATTTCACATGGGTGTGGGAGAGATTAATCCCAAAATAAAAGAAATATTGAGGGCTATTGTGATTGTGGAGGTAGATAGTCCATGCGTCTAAAATGTGGTAACACTGGGCATTTGTCAGGAATCCAGCAAGGGGTTCAATGCAGTGGGAGATATTGCCCTCACATATCAGTAGGGCAGTGAATCCATTTCAGGTTTTACTCTGAACTTTAAAAGCCTTCACTAAGATGCTGAGAGCTATCCCCTGAATAGCATCACCATCCTGGACCAAAACTTGCCATGAATTCACAAATCTACTTACACGATAACCAAAATTAGCCCATTGTCATAAAATTATTGCTATTTCCACCTTGCACAGAATACCCAAGATTAATAGATATTGCTTAAGAGAATTTTCAGTTTGCATGTTCTTCCTCTTTCAAATTGGAGGAATGCCATTGTAGGTACCATAGCCACAGGCCCATCACAGGATTTTTCCACTCCTGTCTAAGTCTAAATCTAAATCGCCACTAACGCAAAACAGTACAGAAGTCCTGTTCTTCAGCCATACCATAAAATAAAATACATTGGGTCCTCACCTTACGCGGGGATCCATTCCGGATCCCTCCGCGTAAGGCGAATTCCGCCTATGCTCAAGCCCCATTGTAAACAATGGGGCTTGTGCACGGCGGCGTGGAGGCGCATGATGTGCAACGGGTGTGCGCACCCATTTAATTGAATGGGATGCGCCGCCCCTTCCACCCCGCCCACACCCCACAGCTTGAGCGTGTATGCTCAAGCCGCGTAAGGCGCGCCTGCGTATGACGCGGGCGCGCTGTATTTCCTTAGAAACATCATAGGAGTGGGAGAGAAAATGATAACTATGCCAAAGAAAGAAAACATAAGATGGCAGGTAACATTTTCTAGTCCTACAGTAATAAGAAGAAACACCATGAAGCCCAGTAAAGTCTACTGTCAACTGGTGACTGAGGTTTGGGGAGAAAATGGATAGTGTGTTGTTGCTGTTGTTGTTGCGTGCCTTCAAGTAATTTCTGACTTTAGGCATCCCTAAGGCAAACTTAATATGGGGTTATCTTGGCAATATTTGTTCAGAGGAGGTTTGCCATTGCCTTCCCCTGAAGCTGAGAGCATGTGACTTGCCCAAATTCCACTTCCACTGCCCCATCACACCACTACTGACATTACTGAAGCAAGTGAGAGAACACATTTTTCACCATGTCTGTTCTTTCTGGGCCACAAGAAAAATGTCTTCAGCAAGATTAAATCAGGTTAGACACCTCCCCACCAATTTCTAGAGAGATAGTAGGTGGGCAAAATTAGGGCAGATTATTCCCCCTTTCAGTCCCTATGTTTCTCAGTTTGCAGAGAACGAGACACTGAAATCTATTCACACCTAGAATGCCTATATTTGTTGTGTTTGTGTTTCCTTGGTAAGCCTGCTCCTTTCCTTTAGAACTATATTTCTAAATGCTCATCTGGAATGTTAAGGCTACTGCAAGGCTAGAAACTTGAGGAAAATTTCACTGAAGGTGGAAAAAATTACTATTGGGAGTGTAATCCCCCAATTTTGCCTTCCGCTATGAAGCTACACCCGTGAGGGACTGACAAGTTAAGGGTTTTTTTTTTGTTTCTGAGGAAAATCTCTTTCCCTATAAAAGCAAATATATATGCTCTACAAAAAAAGACATGTTTCCAGAGAAGTCCCCACCCACCCAAATTACATGTAGACACTTTATAAAAAAAATCATATTCATGAGCAAAACTTTTGAAATCTTTTTAAAATTTATAATCAGTTGTGATAGCTTCTGGGGTCAATTTCCAATGATATCATGCTCACAGAGACCTGGTGCTGGGTTATGAGCAATGAAGGAATCCAATACTCACTACTTGCACAAGTAATAGTGTAACCAACAGCACAGTCAATAGCATGCCTACTGTTTAGGACCACAAGAACAACTGCTGCTAGCATCACTGGAAACACTAAGAGCATTCTATTAGCACTGGTTTCCCCTGTTGATGTTATTTTGAACTTTGGCCACAAAAAACCTGGCATGCAGACCTGACGGATGTTTTTGCAGCTGTTGACCCTTACAGACTCCCTGGAACACTTCTATAAGCTTCCAGGAGGGGCAAATAACATTGCAATAGATTGCAGATATAACCTCCATACTGTTTAACATTTTAAAAAATCTCCTTTTTTCAAAACCAGTAGTGACCTTTGAGCCTTATTGCATGAGAAAAGAAAGCAGGAATGGAGCCAGAGAATGGCGACTTTCTCCAGGTCTTATCACATGACACCATAGTGCTTCATTTTTTCTTCTCATAGGAGACAGTTTTAACAGCATGTTTTTTTGTCTAGCTGGAGAAATCCATTTGACTAAAGACATGCTTTTACAACCCTCTGTCACGGAAAGAGAACTGAAGTGAAATGATGTTATGTGGTAAGCCATGCAGGGAAAACCACTACTCTTAGGCTCTGTTTCTGCTTTCTTTTTTTAATGCAATAAGACTCTTTATTGGAAAATATGTGAGACAGTCCTAGACCACTCAAGCAGAGTAGTTGAATTGGCAGGGCAGAAGCTGAACAACATCCAGTCCCACAGCCGGCAACCCACAGGGTCTAGCAGAAGAATAAATAAGCTTAGCCTTTGTAAGACATACAAATTGTTTTATTTGCAAAAATAGGTCCATAATGAAAAATATGGCCAAATGAATGAGAAAGAGAAAGAAGAAAATGACAGTTTAGAGTGATTCAGGAAGAGAGATAGTATGGTAAAAAAACAAACAGGAAGTTATCCTAAATATATGCTGTGCCTAAACTCCTATTAGATACATGCAAAATATTGTGAGTGTAAGTATGCAAAAGTTGCTAATTCTAACAGGCTTCTGCCCTGCCAATTCACCTACTCTGCTAGAGTGATCCAGGACTGTTCTGGTACTGATGTTTTTGTTTGTATTTTTGTTTTGTTTTGACATTTTTAGAAGCCTAAATAGCACCTGGACAATATCTGGGGCAGTTTAAAACTGGACCTACTGCCATTGTCCCCCCCCCCCCCAAATTCTCATTCTGTCACTTGTAAATAACTATGGTCTGTTTTCATGTTGTATTACTGCTGCTACTATAATTAAGGGGGGCATATACTAGCATAACCTCATAGCTTAGAACATCAACACTTATAAAATTTTGCAAAATAGTTCCCAAAAAGAGGAGTTACAATGATCTTACAGACATTTTGCTTTCTCTTATCTAGCTTTTTTCCCCTAACAATACCAAATGGTTTTAACACCTCTGTGAATTTTACAAGCTACAACTCTTTCCTAACCTCTTTTCTCTCTTAGGTAGATTTGTCACCTGCACTCATACTTTGTGCTGGAAGCCCTCCGTGGCCAAAGAAGTTTCATCAATTAATTATCTGATAAGCTCAAGGCTCAAAGTTAAAACCTATGTTTGGCATACAAAAAGTCTCAGGTTAAGTCCAGAGACTTGTTTGAAATTCTGGAGAGGAACTGTCAGTCTGCGTAGACAGCTCTGAACAAGTAGGACCAATAATCTACTAGGGATGTAATTCTTTCCTAACTTCTTAAAGAAAACAATGAGTAATTTTAGCAATTTTTGTGGCAAGAAAGTCTTCAAAACCTCCTCAGTTTTTTGAAGATTATTTGTAGTTTGATATTTATTCTGCAGGTCTAAGCACACCACAAAAGGCACCAGATCCCATCAGATTCTGGAAGCTAAACAGAGAGGCAGAACATACGGCCCTCAAAAGATGCCTTTAAGGTGTTATCAGAGTGTGGCATTTACACATCACACACTCTGATGATGCCCCGAAACCACCCAAAAGCCAGGCAGCCACCCAGATGTTGCCGGCTTCAATATGCTCCAGTGGCACGGCATTTAAACACCATATGCTTCCAGAGCATCTTGAAGCTTCCATAGGGTTGCAGCAGAGATGTTAAAGGTGGCTTTTCCACTGCCCAAACAGGAGTGGTTCTTTGCTGCTCCTTTTTGGGCTGATTTCAAGGCAGATTGGGGCCCTTCCTGCCTGTCTGTTTGACCGTAGAGTCAGCTCTGGTTAGAACTTGGATGGGAAACCACCAACAAATACCAAGTGCTGTAGGCTATATTTTAGAAGAAAGAGTTGGCCAAATCACCACTGAATATTTCTTGCCTAAGGAATCCCTATGAAATTCATGAGATCATCATAAGGGGGCAGGTGACTTGAAGACACATACACTCAAATCTATTCTGCACAAAATTCACAGGCTGTTTCTGGTGCTGAAAAGGCTATTTGCCACACACAAACGCACAGAGAGAAATTTTGCACAGATAAAGTCCTGAACCGTGAAGATCCCCTTGACTCCAGGGTGCTCCTAATCAGGTTTCCCAGGCATTTGGGCATCATCCTTTCCCACTATTTCTCCAATATTTTACAATATTTTTCTATGCCTATAGTGCATCTTAATGTACAGCAACACCATATATTTTTAATTCTACATTTTTACATTGCTGAACAATTTTAATTCCCATGAGCTTAGTTCTGGTTTACTTTGAAAGGACACAGGTTATGAGAGACTCCTGTAGGTCATTTGTAGGTCATATGATGGCAAGCTGCCTCTAAACTTTCATTACACCCTGTTCATTCTCCATGGATAAACCAATAAAAGAACCAAATGTTAAACTCTAATTCTACCTCTCCTTCCTCTCCCCCTCTTCTCCCTATAACCTCTTGACTACCCTGCATTCTTCCTCCTTTATTTCTACCATCCAATAGGACAAGTCATTAGCTGTCTTTTTCAAAAGCAGCCCAAAGCAATCTTTATGCTCCTGCACATCATTGTCACTTTTATAACTTATTTGTTTTCATTTCTTCAATTTTTCTCTAGTGGGATTGATTCCTTTGACACCATGCTGACAGATGAGTGTGCGCTGGAAGTGCAAACTTTCCCTCCCCTCCCTGATAAACAAATAGGAATCTGTGAAATGAAGACTATTTTAAAATAACTGAAATACAAAAAACCACCCAAGGTTTCTGCATTTATATTCAGTGAAGATCGACACCCACTTCTTTTGCCAAAAGAGCTGATAAACCCTCCATATTACAGATCACAGTCTTACACTGAACAGTACATTTTTTTTCAAGTTGTTTTCAAAACATAAGGGCATCTTCAATTACATCAGTGTCTATTTAATATTAACTCTCCCCTTATAAAAATTTATTTCCTTGTAACAGGATACCATTTCATTGAAAAGTGTTCCACTTTTGAAGCTCTTTTATTAATTGTGTTAACCTCTTTTTTTAATAGCCTGTTGACTTCTGGGAACTCCATGCATTTCAGGGAGTTTATCACACTAGCGAGATTCTGTGAGAAAATGGGAGTTAAACTAGATAAACCAAAGAAAACCCAGAAATGCCCAAAGTTTATCACACAACGTCACAGTTAACGTGAAATAATGCAAAGTTAATCCGAATGCAAAGCAGAGAAAACCGGCAGCTTTTTACTTTTGGAACAAAAGTTTGGATGCGGCACCACGCTTGTGTCATTATGGCGGCCACCATGTGGACAGGAGGCTGCCACAATGGCAGCATCCATATGAACTAGGGTTTGGGAGCATGCAGTTCATGCGCGCTCCCAAATTCTAGAATCAGCGCCACCAGACCGCTTCCCGCCCATCTGTCTCAGGCCAAAGTTAGCTTGCCAATAGGGGCTAGTATAATTCCAGCCACAGATTAATCCAGTTTAAATAATATTAAATATATGCACATGGACTAGCAGAATTGCAAAAGGTCCACAAATCTCCAAAGCAACAAACAAGCTCAAAAACCAGAATCAACTGGGTGTGCATTTCCCTGCTAGTTCCCCTGCACTATTGATCAGTAAGTGGGGCAAGGACAGATGCAGTATGAAGCCACTCAGAGAACGTATATTTAACTAAGGAGATTATCACACCAGGCTCATTTTTGGCACCCACCCATGATTATCACGGTACCTGCCAACGCCGAAACTTTCAAGCTATGTCGCCATATATTTTCACACTATCACACAATAGCATGACAGCATGATTATCGTGCTTTAGCATTTCACACTTAGGTGTTGCTGCCCATGATTGTTTAGGAAATCCTTGTGTTCACACATGCATGCATGAATTTCAACTGAATCAGAGCAAGTTACTTGTGTTCTTTAACTTCTGCTTAACTTAATTTTAGCGACACTAAACAGTACAAGAGAAAAACCTACACTGTAAACCACAAGGAATGCTGTATTTAAAAAAAGGGGCAGTGAACCTCTTGGCAGCCAGTGATGTAATTCTATTGGGACAATCAAGGAAGGTAAGTTGCAAAACAGCACCATGGGAAATCTAGGTAAAATTTAAAAATTGATGATGACAGAACTTCAATCATGCGAACGGATCACAATGAGCTTTCACACCTTTGCGATATATGCTATATTGCGAAAGCATTCAAGACATTTCCCCGTGAATGGAATGTTCCTGGGAATCTCCAATGAACCATGTTCTGACTTGGTGAAACAGATGGGTAAAATAAGTGGCTGGAAGCCGCTATAAAGGTGGGGCATTTAGATGGCGCACACCTCCAAAGCAGGTGGAAACCAAAATGAAGCCACACTCTGATGCTAAAAACCAGAACAAGAAGCTGGAACACTCTGGCATACCCCAGAAATTGCATATCTTCAGGCGTGCATATAAACACCCCGATGTGAATGTGGGGCCTGCAGCAAAGTGAAAAAATGAAAGTGTGACAATTCCAATGAATATAATTACAACATACACAAACTAAACAGTCCAACAGGGGCCATGGGGTGAAAGGGGGTTGAAGAGATGTGTATGGGGGAGGGGCGGCTGTACCAATGAGTATTGTGTCCCTGGGGCAAAAATCCATGATGTGACAGAGAGGCTGACAAGAGTTGTCAAGTCTACTGAGCCTTTTTCTTTTTGGTCCATGTGGAAATCAATGATACTCCAAGGCACAGCCTTAAGAATATCAGAATGGATTGTGAGGCTTTCAGTAGGAAGCTGAAAAAACTGGATGCACAGGTTGTCATCTCATCTCTTCTCCCAGTTGAAGGGCATGGTTCAGGAAGGGAAAGGAAAATAGAGGATGTGAACTACTGGATACCAATGTCCCACTGTATTACCTCCCACACTGTTCCTTTGTCTGGGATGCACTACTACAGCCACAGTGTGTCTAAAGGTAAGGTAAAGGTTCCCCAGTTAATATATTTTCAAGTTGTGTCCAACTGTAGGGGGCAGTACTCATCTCCATTACTAAGCCAAGGGAGTCAGTGTTGTCAAAGATGACTCCATGGTCCTGTGGCTACCACAACTGCATGGAATATAGTTACCTTCCAACCAAAGTGGTACCTATTTATCTACTTGCACTTTTACATGTTTTCAAACTGTTAGGTTGGAAGAAGCTGAGACTAATGATGGGAGCTCACTCTGTCATGTGGTGCTTGGGTCTCAAACTACCCCTGCAATCATAGTCAGTGAAGATTATCACACGGAGGAGGTAAGTGTCCTCCTCTCATCATTAAATCGCCGTTAAATCTTGTTACTAGTGTGATCAGGGGGAAGATTATCATACCCCTGCATGCTTCTCCTGTTCTACTCCCTTCTGTATATAGTAATGAACATATCATTTGGGAATTTCTGTTAATATCAAATGATGCCTCCATTACTGTTTACAGATGGGACAAGAATGGGAGAAATGTGTGGGGGTATGATCATCTTCCCCTGATTGTGCTATTAACAGTACTTAATGGTGATTTAATGACAGGAGAAGGATGCTTGCCTCCCATGTGATACATTTCAGTGTCTTAACTGCTGAACCACCATGTAGAATGTGTTTAAGAGGCCCCTTTCAAAAGCTTAACGATTGGCCAGATGATGTCCAGGAGATCCCTCCTCCCAATCCCTACCTGGCTGCAAGAATCCACTCTAGTGCCTTGAAGTTGGCACTGAACAGCCTGCAGCAGTGGAACTTCAGATGTAAGATGCTGGCATAGATACCCACTCAGTGATTATACAGTGGGCCCTTGGTATTCGATGGGGTTTGGGTCCACGATCCTCCATAGATACCAAAATCTGTGGATTCCATAGTCCCATTATATACAATGGGGTAGCAAAACAGTGTCCTTTATATGCAAAGGTTTGCTTTTTGGACTTTTTTTGGAAGGGGAGCTTTTCAAACTATGGTATGGTTGGATCCATGAATACAGAGGGCTGGCTGTATAGGAACTTGGTAGGTGTCCTTTTAATGGGCCTATTAGTTTTAAATACCAGAAGTTTGCTTTCCAAATGCATACATAACACTGGAACTCAGTATTCAGCGCAAAAATAATCTATTAAAATATTTATTTCAGCAGCTTAGCTGTTAGTTACTGAATGGATACTTTTTAATAAAGGGAGAGGGCAGGCAAAATGGTATAGAATAATAGTCTGAATGTACGCGAAAATAATGATGTCTATGAAAATATTTAGTTGCATGATACAGTCACAGTAACTGTATGCACATGCTATTACCATGCAGATTGCAAAGGAAAACTGACACCTTAACATTTCCAAATAAAATGCCTTATAATGATTTTAATTTTATAACATTTGTGTTTGCATTTCTTCCTTTTGTCAACTCTTGTTGTGAGCAGTCCTTTTCCTCCTTAATTTATTTATTAGTATCTTGTCCAGTTGGGAGAAAAGTGAGATAGAAACCATGTAACTAAAACAAAATAAAAATATTAATGCAAAATGCTTGAGTAGCTGTAAATCAGTTTTGCCAAAAACTTATAATAACACTCACTTTTGCCCTGACCACTCTCTACCACATTTTCATGGATACAAATCTGAACTGAATTCAGTTTTCTGTCTTTATTCTATATAATTCTATGAAATATGTAAGCAGGTAACTCATAGATTAGGTGAGTATTATTATTTTTGTTTATTGTCAAATAATTATTTTAAACTATTCTAAACTGTTTTCTTTATCTTTTTTCTCATTCTGAAAATAATTACATACTATGTATTTAACTTTTTTATTTATTTTTGATTTATTGTGTTTATATCCCGCCTGTCTCTCAAGATGGGATTCAAGGTAGATTCACTGAGCACAAGGACTTGGGTACAACCTCATAAATACCATGTTGGAAACAAGGTCAGTGATTCTTCAAAAATGAAGCATGTTGGGGGACAGAGTTTTAAAACTTGGAGTTCAGTTCAAATGGAGGGGATCTCAAATGCAAGAACTGTAAAAGGATGTTTTGGCTTTAAATTCCCAGATTGCTGTCTTCGTATAATTATGACAACTGTAGCAAAAACATCTTTTGCCCAATTTTCCAAATCGTCTGCTTGAGCCTGAGAGCACCGAAGAGAGCACAGCTTGTATAGGCTGGCATTCAGATATCAATTTCCCTCTAGAATGATCTTGATGTTATTTTCATGATATATCTTTTACTGTTGTTTTACAATATATTTATCATTTTTGTAGTACTATTTTATAGCTGCATTAGTCACCTTAAATTCCCTGTTTGAATGAAAACACTGGGTATAAACATTTAAAAATATAGGGAATCCAGTGTACCAGTGCATGGTTACAAACCATGATGCATCTGCCAGTGCATCTGGAATATTACAACAATGTTGGTATTACATAATGGATTGATTCACTCCTGCATGGTCCTCACTTGAAAACTGCAATGCCAAGTAACAACTTATAAGTGGGCTTTGTGCATGTGAACCATCATAGATTTTACACCACAGCTTGTCACTTCCACATAACTGAATGTTTCTATGCACAAGCCCCTGTGTCCATCAAATACACTTTCACAGAGTCCCATCAGATTCTTACATCCCAGTATCAAAGTCAGGTTCACTCAGGTGCCTAAGATGAAAAGCCTCCCACAGACTCTTGCAGCTCTTGGCTCCAGCCTGTAGACCACTTACTAAAAGCCCTACTCAGACCTGGGATCCATTCAACACCACACCATTATAGAGCTATTATGTCACTTTAACTGCCATGGTTCCATCATGTAGAATCCTGGGATTTGATGAGGCCGGTAAATTCTCTGGCTCAAAATTCTAAATGCCCCTCCTCTATTGCCAATCCCAGAATTCCATAGGAAAGAACCATGGCAGTTAAAGTGGAATGAAAGGGTTATACCTGTGTGTAATGTGAATGGGCCCCTGCTCCTAACTAACACTGTGACTTTGCCTGGACACTTTGTCCCACTGCAAATAGGCCTTTATTGTTATCTGTTTGTTCCTCCAGAGAATCCAAGTGATGTCAAGTGAGCATCCTTAGAGGGACTGATGGAAGACTACTAACATGTATGGATGCTTCTCACATATCATATAGCACTTCAGTTCAAAAGTTGAAAATATTCCAAAAAATAAAAATTCCAAAAAGCAAGCCTTGATTTTGCCAATTTATATAAGGGACACCATTTCACCATGCCACTGTATATCATGGGACTGAGTATCCATGGATTTTGGTATCCACTCAGGATCAGGGAAGCAAACTGCAGTGGATACCAAGGGCCCAATGTATGTAGAGAAGTGAACTAGCCGACAAATACTGAAATACAAGTAATGGATAACGATGAATACAAAAGTAAGGTCAAAATCAGAATAACAAGGTAAATTACAACAACAACAACAACAACAACAACAAACCATAATGATAACAAACACTAATAATTGAAATAACACAAGTAACATGATAATAATGGTAACGGCATTCGTAGAAGGAACTTACTATTTTGATTATGCAGGGTGTCCAAATAATTTCAATTCTATATATATAATTGAAATTGTAAAGATAATTTTTGGATTCTCTGTATAATATTTTCACACCTAACAATCCCTTTTGTTTTCTTTTTGGTGTCTTTGGTGCTACATATATTACCATGGAATGGATTTGGGATCTTGCTCTTTTTTGAATAATTCAGGGAGTACGAGAGCAAGGATTTCTCAAGTCTCAGTCTTAATACTCTGTTACATCACAGTGGCTCTGAACATTCATTTTATTCTGCAGTTTGAATGGTGCTTTTTAAAAAGTATTAGCATTAATAATACTTTGACTTTTAAACAGTATTCAGACAAGAGGCAGAAGCTATCCTGCCTTGAACTGAAGGTTCTTCACCCCAAGTAGGCTTTGATTAATGCTAACTGACAGGAGGTGAACGAGATCCTTTCCCATGATATTAAAGGGTAGATATAAATATAGGAAAGCAACCCAACACTTAAACACACAATGCATGAATCCTGCCCTTGATAATTACCACCTATGTGTCAGTTTGCAGCTTTAAAGGTTTTTTACATTTCAACAGCGGGCCCTCAAAGTAACCCTGCAAAATGAACTAATTAACACTGTCATCCAGATGAGAAACTGAGGCACCAAGAGAGACAGAAAGATGAACACCCTGAACATTGTTTTAATTAATTGCTGGCTGAAGAGTTTTTGTATTCATGTTACAATAACTTTTTAGAAAAGGATGGTGGACTCCCCATTGGGGGTAACCCTTTGAAAATTTCGGACAAGGACCATGATTTGCATCTTCCGGGATCCTGTTACGTTCTATCCTGATCCCACAACTGTTTAAATATGCTTTGTGCCTGAGACCTTAATACCACTCAGTACTCCATCCAAAGAAATGGGTTTATATTCATAACCCTCATGGCTCCTGATGTATCACTATCAACCTTCAGATTCAGGGCTACTTTATTCACTCCATAGAAACCAGCATTGTGCTGCACCTCTCCACAAATTGAATAGGGAGCCCACATGTTTGAATGATTTTTTTCTCATGGGGAATAGGACATCCCCTTCTGTATAAAGCTAGCATGTTCAAGATAAGGCTTCAGCCAGTTTACTTTATTTGCAACATGATGTATTTGCATTTGCTAAGGACAATTTATGCAAACCAGTATCTTCTTTTACTGGAGATGTTTATGTTGCATAGTATGCTTTCAGGTTGTTTCCAACTTGCAATGACTCTAAGGTGAACACGGGTTTTTCTGGAGCTGAGAGTGTGTTACTTGCCCAAGGAATGTTTTAAAGCTCAATTCCACATATTAAAAAATGTGTTCCAAAAATTAATAACTAAAAAGCAAATTAGCCTGGCAGCAATACATTCTTACTTAGAAATAAACTCTATTAAATTCAACGGGACTTGTTCACAGATAAGTAGATACAGGGTTGAAGTCTTAATCCCCTACTTTCTCTGTAACTCTCAATCCACCGTCTCACAAGTAAACAAGTATCTTATATGTCCATAGCCAAATTTTAATGTGTATGGCATTGGAATCATTTATTTATTAAAATCATGCTAAATATAAATCAGAATAAATGAGTGAAAAGAAGCAACAGCTGTTTACAACTGTAATATGGCTTAGTTGCCAAAGGACTACCTTAATGAAAAAGTCCTGTTTATTTGCTGCAGTAGAACAGAGGAAAAGCCAACCTAGGGGCTGTGTAAACAGCCCCAAAGGGGCAGCCTCCAGCCGCCCATTCTTCAGCCAGATTGGGGCCACGGCAACCCCATGCCACAGATGTGATCTGGCCTTTCCAGGGTGCGAAAAGGAGCTGCAAAAAGCAGGTCCTTTTTGCGCCCTGAAAAGGGTACAATAGCCATGGCACAGCCTTTGGGGCTGGTGTGGTGCAGCGTTCAGCGTCATGACACCTGGGGACATGGCCAGAACATAATTATAAATTGAAGTTACTTTTATACAATCTTATTTTATTTTTTCTTACAAATGGAATTACAAGGCCCCAAAGTATAAGGAACATCTGTACTGCAACTGTAACACCTGAACAACAACAAATAAAAATGAGGGAGGAAGAGAGGGAGGCAGCCAGACAGACAGACATTGGCCCTACTCATCACAATTTCAAGCCATCCATGAGTCGGTTTATGGATATTGTATCGGGAGAGGCATTTTTAAACAAAATCCACAAAATTATGAATGGTACCATAAGCACCACAGAAGGCCCAGACAATGGAGAAAAACAAGTATCCTGCCTTCTACAGGCATAATAGAAGAATGAGGAAATATTGTGTAATAATAAAGAGGGCATCCTTTAAGTTCTCCAAAGGGGTAACACCAGTGACAGCTGTAAGATGTCAATGTCAGTGGAATGATGAATCTATTCTGGGGTATAGTCTGAATTTTATGGGAGGTATACAAAGAACTACTCTTATTTTGGGGACAGGATTCAGCTTCTTCCATGTTGAGATTCCCCAATGACTGGAGATACGACTCAGCACCAACTAACACTTTTCATTTCAACTCATCTCTTGAACCCCGGACTCAAAGAGTTGTCATCATATACTGAACACTACTAAATCCAACAAACAAAATTCATGAAAGAAAATATACCTTAGATGTTAATTTTTAAAAATGTTCTAGCTAAAACAAAGCTTAAAGAAGGGGAAACAGATTAATAATATTCTAACATCATAGAATTTTTGAGTTGGTTGACTGTCAAATTAAAAGCAGAGTCTGTTTTGTTTTTTATCATTCCTAATAGCTTATACATCTTTTTCTGGTTTTGTCACTAATATTTCCATGCCTGCCTTTATCTCCTTTTTAATCTCATTTACATACATACAAGCACCAAAAGACAATCATGATAACAATAATACACAGTGCAGCATAGCTGGAAATGTAACTTGGAACTTCAGGGCTCAACTTGTAATTGATGCCTTGGCTTGGCTTGTTTTCATTTCAGCTCAAAACAAAACAAACCATAATCATTCTTTTTTTAAAAAAAAAATGAAATCCCACTATGGGAAAAACTGGTCTTCCAAAAATAACATCAACAAATACAGAGACTGAGAGAAAAACAGTCTGGAGAAATCTATTTTTCCCCCTGCATTATCTTCTTTAGTATGAATGCATTACGATACAGAATACCAAAGGAGTCAGCATAATGTAGTGGTTTGAGCGCTTGACTAGGGAGCTTATCCCATTAACAAATAAGCCATTTTAGCTCTTCTGACTTGAATTCAGGACCTGAGATGCCCCGGATGTTATCACACCTAAATTGCTGCCTATCTAGCTGGGATGCCACTGTCCAGATGCATCCCAGGTTGAAGCCCCACTCAACCAGCACTTTTCTGAAGTCGAAGAGCTTCCGAATTTAAAAAAAATTGGCTGGCTGAGTGAGGCTTCAACCCGGCATGCATCCAGGCAATCACATCCCAGCTAGATAGGTGGCAATTTAGGTATGATACCATCCGGGGGCATCCCAGATCCTGAATGCAAACCGGAATAGGTAAACTGGCTTATTTGTTAATGGGATAAGCTCCCTAGTCCAGCACTCAAACCACTACACTATGCTGACTCCTTTGATATTCTGTATCCTTAATGGGATAAGCTCCTAGGACTCTGGGGACCAGGGTTGATTTCCAGATCAGCCATGAAACCCACTGGGTGACCTTGGGTATATCACATACTCTCAGCCTCAAGGGAAGGCAATGGCAAACCTCCTCTGAACTAATCTTGACAGGAAAATCCCATGGTAAGTTCACTTTAGGATTGCCATAAGTCAAAAACATGAAGTCACACAACCACAACAGCAATGACAACAACAACAGAATATCAAAAATGCAAACTAGAAGTTGCCATATGCCAGGGTCTAGCCAATGTTGCTAGAAATCCCACTGTGGGCTACACTCTCAACTACGCCACACTTCCAAACCGGGTTAGCAAACTGGGGTGTGGGGAGGAATAAATCAGGAGTATGCAACTTCATATGTACCAGGAAACATTTTCTCACCCAGATCCTCCCATAGGCTCCTTTGAAACCAATGAGAATTAAAAGTGCTTACCTTGAACTGGAGTGTGTCCTTTATTTCTTTAAAATATCCTTAGAAGCTCAAGGAAACGTGTTCCTCAGGAAGAATGTATAAAACCACTGACTTTGCTGAAAATTATCTCTATACGATAAGAATATCTCCTGTGTCCTAATCCTATAGTCTAAACACTAGCTGATAGAACTGCACTTTCAGTGTACGGTGATAAGGTGTGATGTGTGTGTACAGACAATATAATCATTATAAACTTTTACTATTACATGTAGTGTTTGTGATATGGCTGGCAGCTGATTATTGAGATACTATGTGGGATATAGCACCCAAACACACAGCATGGAAATTTACTGAACTCAACTCTAACCTGACCGTTTTCATGCTTCTGGAATGCATAAACATACGTTCTGCAATTCCTGTATCAACATTTCAGAAATGCAGCCATTAATTTGGTTTCCAACAGTTAAATAAGAATTTGATTTATTGCATAACGTACTCTTGCAAGATAAAAGTAAAATATCACATTTTAGGAGATATTTATCACATTGCCTGTAGCAGGTTAATTTTGTGCTAAATGGAAGGGAAGAAATTTCTCGACTTTCTATAGTGGAGTAGCTCAACTGGCATATGTAGGAATACACTAGTGTAAACGGTCGCACCTGAAGCTAAAAAAAGAAAACATAGTGGGATCTAAGAGTGGTCAAGTTTGCACAGCGCTATCATTTATAAATCTGGGTTTGTTGATCATGCTAATTCTTTCCATTTGAACATTATCCACAATATGTTCAGCATTTAAATTTATTACTAAAAACCTCAGTAGCTATAAATTACCATCTGCATTAGCTCCTAATACAAATTTATTTAACAAATGTGAGCAGAAATATTGGTTGGTTCACACTTAAAGCAAGCACCTCAGTGCAATGGTAACAGCCGCTGTATGACATTTTCAGAAAATAACCATCTCATTAGCCCAATAGAAGACATTTCTTCTAGGTTTCACAACCGTCTAATAAGATTGTGCCATCTGGTTTACAGGTCATATTGCAGAATGTTCTGTAGAATAGCCCACTCAATCAATATTAACACAAGGAAATAAGCATGATCATAAGAGTACATACTATATGGAGGTATCAGTGCAGTGGCAGCTGCTGGTTTGCATGTCAGTGGGGTTGTAAATTCATGCTTCAGACTGAATTAGAAGCTTTGCATTCAGTGGATGTGCTAAACTCTCTCCTCTTTAAAGATCAAACTACACTCCATAACAGATCCACCATTGCGACTGGATCAATTAGAGTTTCACAATTCTCATTCAAAGGATGTGCCAGATCATAATCAGTTTGCATATTTACTACCTGAGATTTCGTAGCAGCAAGTGACAGTGTTGTGGTTAGGATAGTGATCACTTCTTATGGAGGGGCCATTTTTGTGCTCTCTGCGTGGAGAATGTAATGAATGCTCCCATCTCATAACACCATTGAATTCATTGGAGCTATCTTCCAAGAAAACATGCTTAGAATGGCTAATTAAATCACATTTCTTGAAAAGGGAAGCAAGGGATACCATTTCAGTGTTATATCATCTTGGGCTTTTCCAGAAGACAATCATGATTTTCTGAAAAAATGGAGTCTATGTTGTTTAGGTCGGAGCACTACCACCATTCGTTGTATTGGGATTACAGTACTACATTGTTAATGGCACAATGAATATCGTTGATGACAAATTGCAAGTGCCAACCAGAATTAACATTATTATT
This sequence comes from Sceloporus undulatus, assembly GCF_019175285.1. Taxonomy (NCBI): domain Eukaryota; kingdom Metazoa; phylum Chordata; class Lepidosauria; order Squamata; family Phrynosomatidae; genus Sceloporus; species Sceloporus undulatus. The sequence continues at coordinate 10,728,958 of NC_056529.1, read as the reverse complement.
ATTTTTAAATCAAAGCAGATATAAGATTCTGTTAAGTACTGTTCTCTTCTACGATAACTTTAAAGTTTTAACCACGCAGATTTGGAATGTAGTGGTTAAGACAGTATTGACGGATACCTGACCTACAACTCTTTGTAAGCCATTCAGATGATGGAATTTTGCCACCTTTGTAACAAACATGCATCATCTCTGCTGCTTTCAGTTTTGCTCTAAAATCAACATGCTGTCAGGCCTTCTGAAATTACTTCAACTTCTTCAATGAAAAGTATGATAGTGCAACCAATATTCCATACCCTCCAACTGTCCTGAGTCTGGCAGAGACAGTTCCAATTAATCTTCTCTTGTCTTATTTTTCCAGATTTCTCTAAAATGTTCCAGATACTTTCTCTTCCTACCACTGTCCCTCTTTGTCCTTGGCTTACTTCAGTTGCATCAAAATGAGTTAAAGGTGCAAGTGTAATTTTCACTCAACCCAATTAGGAGGAGAAAAGAGCAGGGAGCAGGCCTTTGCCCTTCCCTGTCAGCTCAGGCAAAAGCAAACTGCTGCAGCCTCTCTTAGCCTATGTGCTCTTCTTCATTAATAACATTTGCCACCTTGACCACAATCTGATATTCCTTGGCCATTTCTATCCCAAGTTTTCATTTACAAAATGTGGGAGAGTACAATAATTTATGGAGATGATACCCTCAGCACCCGGAAACTATTGACAGCCACATCTGGAATCACTCTAGGATTTTGAAGGCTTGTTTAAATGTTACTTAAAGTCAACAGAGTTATTGTGGCCTCGGTAGTTGTTGAGAGTGCAACCTGGGCAACTATTTGCTCACAGGGGAGAAATGCTACAGTCTCTTTTTTGAGTCTGTTCTTTAAATCTTCAAGCCTAAATGATGACCAAAGAAGTCCAGTTCATGGAATGCTCTGTCAAAATAGTCTTATTTTGAACAAATTTTGTTTATATGTGTGTATATATATATATATATATATATATATATATAGTTGTACTGTTTTTAAATTGTATTGTTTTATACTTGTTGCTTGCCACCTTGAGTCCCTGTATTGGGAGAAAGGTGGGATATAAGAAAATAATAATAATAATAATAATAATAATAATAATAATAATAATAATAATAGTACCCCAGAACAGGAATGTAATGAGGGATACTCTAACCTAACCACACCCTAAAGGCAAAGATTTCAGTTCTTTTACCAGAAGAACATAAAGTTCCTAAAGGAGAACTTTAGCTTACAATTTATTTTTACATTTGATACTGCTTAATCATAAGGACCAGATTGAATATTTGAGTCACACAGGCTGGGGTTGCACATACTAGAGAACATGACTGTGCTGTAAAAGCACAAGTACATGTGCTTTTTCCTCTTGACGCAGATGATTCTGTGCCTTACCTCCTGGCTTATGCCAGCTCAGTAGAAAACACTAGTTCTAGAACTGTTGACTTATTGATCTAAATCAATGCTTCTTAAGCACTGTGGGGAACTGGCAGGCTTCATTTCTCAAGTGTGCCAGCAACCAGCACCTTATTTGTGCCCGTTAGCTAACATTGTTTCTTTTTTCCCTAGAAACCTGTTGTGGACCAGCAGCACATGGACCAACAAGGATCCACAAATCACTGCTTTGAGTAGAGCTGATTTAAATGATTTAAGTGTGTTGGTCCCAGCAGCTGATGAAAGGACATCCATCTAGATGCCAATTGGCATTGCTGTGCGGGAGAGAAGATCAGCCAGGCTGGTGTGAGGCTGTACAGATGTTGAGGCTGTAGGAATCACATGCTGCTTTTCCATTATCTCAAATGTAGCCATGTACCTAACCAGATTATTGGAATACATGGACAGAAGGCCTAAGATGTAGCAAATTGCCTGTGCTAAGTAAAGTGCATCCCCTGCATGCAGAATGTCCTAAGTTCATTCCTTGGAAACAGTCATGTCTGAAACTCTACATAGCTGCTGCCAATCAGTTTAGAATATATAGTCCTAAATGATCGGTGATATGATTTAGGATGCAGCAGCTTGCTCTGCTTTGTCTAAATAAAAGGCCTCCTGAGAACCTGACACTACCATCTTGGCAAGATTTGTTCAACAGATTTCCCACTGGCTTCCTCTGAGGTTGAGAGTGTGACTTACCAAGATCACCCACTGGTTTCCATAGCTGAGCAGGGATTCAAACTCCTGGTCTCCTGAAGTTCTGTTCCAGCATTCAAACCACTATACCGTGATGGATAATGAGTTACTAGTAATTAGTTCATTTTCCCAGTGACAAAGATATAACTACATTTCATTATGACTGTGACTTAACTTGGGATTTACTTCACTCCTTCTGCACCATCAGCACAACTTTTAAAGTTACATGTGGCCTCACTATATGGTAGAGGAGAAATGATACATGGTAGAATGGCTGGCTTATGATGTGTCCCATGCTCTATTGTGCATGTTAAGTGATAATGAGATGGAAGTGAAAAGGACATGTTTTGTACCACAAGCCAGTTGCTTGTAAATTTGATTGCGCTTAAAAAGCAACCAACTATCTAATATAGTTGTCCTTCAGAATTGAGAAACTAAAAGGCAACTCTTTTAAGAAAATTAAAACAAGAATGTTAACTAACGAAATTTGCAGAATCCTTGGCCCTTAAACTAAATACTTTAAAAATAATAATTTTCCAAAGAGTGCTTTCAAATCCACTGTGGAGGAAAAGGGAGGTATAAGTAGTGCACAACAAAATCTAAACATTTTCAAATGTGATGAGAATCCTTCACTGCATCCATCATACAAGCATATCATACTAAAAAGATGAACAAGTCACAACCAGAATGATATAAACTAGAATGATAAACAGGCTACAGCTACTGACTATAACTTTCCTTAGGAAATGCAAGGAGGCATCTCCAGAAACAGGATACAGTCAGTGATATTTAGGCTCAGCTCACATATAGACAAATCCTCAGCCAGCATGACCAATGGTCAGGGATTCTGGGAGCTAAGTCAAAAACTGACTGAGAAGAGCTGCTTTAGATGCTGTTTTCCCCCCTCCTTGCATCTCTTTGAGTAGCACTAGGATATCTCATTTAGCAACATCAATATTGCAGTGGTAAAACAGATGTGTACCTGATTCTAACAAAGTGGATTTTCTCTCCAGCTATGGTTAATACGCAAAGCAGGAAAAGTAAAATCTTCCAATACAAAACACAGAATATCAACAAGCATGTTTGGAATATACACTCTCTTGCACACCCTCTGAATCTTTTGCCCTCCACCCAATTAGATATACATACTACTTCCCATAAAAGCCTATCCATTAATTCATTTGATGATACCTGTACTGCTAAAGGAGGTGTCAGTTTCTGTACAAAAAAATATGGCATCATTGCTTTAAATCTGCTTCAGAGGTTTTCTTTCTACCACATGTGAAAAGTGCACTGAGAAGATGAATAGCACTTTTACCTTATTCCTCAAAGAGTTACTAAATTCCAAGAAATCATTAGCCAGAACAACCACCAATACAACTGAAGGAACGCATAGGAACAAAAATTTTTGGCTTTCCTATAAGCAGGAGTTAAACTGCTTCGAACACAACCAAAACTATGTCATGTACAGATCTTCTAAAAATCAAGATACAATGAACAGATGGATATGGCTGGGTCAATAAGCCACTTCACAAGGAGCATCACACAATGTTGTGATATTACCATCTGGTCCTACCAGCTCAAACCTTTTGTTGCCTGAGCCAAAGAACTCAGTGGTGCTTCCCTCGATCCATATATAGAAGCTAGCTGGGCCCATAACCAAATCTTATTTGAACATTTGCAAGGAAATATGGAACGTTATCATACATGAGGGCACATAGTTGGTGTTTTAGAAGGTGCAAGTCAAGCTTTATGGCATTGTCCTCCAAGGCGAAACATGAACCAGGGCTGGAAGGGAACAGCTGGGTAAAGAAGCTGTTATTTTGCCAACTTCCCACCTGAAATGGTTACTTCCTAGTGGTATGGTTTCTCTGTCCATGTTCCTGTATGGACATCTGTTGCGATGAAGCCTATTCACGTGCAGATGCTGCTTTGCTATAGACAGCAACACTGGTCTATAGATATTTGGGGATGTGCCAAACACCTGGGTGAAGCCAAGAATGTACAATCTGCCCACCCCATATTCATGCTTGAGCTCACAAGGGTTGTTGATAGTTGAGAAGGACCCTTAGTCTCATCTGGCACGTCAGTGAAATATTACTGCCAATATCAGCAGTGACACCCAAACTTAATTATTGACTATTATATTTCTATTACTAGCATCTCAACAACTTGGGACATGTGAGTCAATTAAAAACTATACAAAATAGCCAATTAAAGCAATTGAGATTAAACAGGTTGGACTCCAAAACCATAATTTCCAAGCAGCTGAATTCCAAAGTGAATCCCAGTAAGAAATCTAATACAGTTCTTCTTAAAGTGTTCCAAGAAAAAGCAAATGATTCTAGCTGGAACAATCACTGAGTGAGACTCTCTTTGGTCATCATTTGGTGTACATCTAGTATTAGTAAGAAAATATATTTGCTAACCTTTAAATGTATGGCAGGCATGATGAAGAAAGTAGTTCCATAGGTTGCCATCATACATAAGGCCTGGTCATGCTGGCTAGGATTTTAAAAAAGAAGGAGCAAGCTTGGCATAGTCAACTTTGTGGGATAATTCTGTTGACTGATTCCAGATAAACTTTCCTCCATGAACTCATATATAATCAGTGATTCTTTTTTAGCCATTATAACTAAACAGAGCATTCATTATCAAAGACACTTTGTCTTTTGATAACAAATACTGGGTAATAATAATAATAACAACAACAATAACAGTGGAGTTGAAGTGATTCCCATAATGACCTACGTTTGGGAATTCCTAGCAAGATGATGACCTATAGAAAGACATTTGACCTCATCTAGCAAGTCACTTTTTACAACCCTATAACTATTAAATGTGGCTTCACAAAAACTAAAGTATATTATCTAAAACTAACTACAGTATTCTAAACTATACAATCTAAATTAGACAAAAAATCTAGAAAACATAAAATGCATTAGAAGCCCTTCCACCTAATTAAAATTAATGTTTTGGGAAGGAAAGTAATTTTTAGCAGAAAACTAGCACAAAGGCAAAGCATTAGGAAGACACTTTCCCTTGCACTGGTCAAATTCCAATTGCATTCTCACTGGCTGCATTGCTACACATAATGTATCATTTTGCTCTGATGATGTACATCCTCCCCCCCCCCCCCCATCAATGCTGAACCATGTGCTTTGCATAAGGTTGGCAACACACTTACTTCCCAACTCCATTCCCTAGCACAGTATTATATTACGTCCAACTCTCTTGCACATCCATATGCTTCTGAGTAATAACTTGCAAATTTCAAGTGATCTAACATTGCCCTTTGTCTTAATGGATGCTTCCCCCCACCTTTTTTTAAGGAACTGACTCTTGTTCTAGAACATCACAGCCTTGTAACAGATGCCCTATCTTCTGGAACAAAACAACTTTACAATGCATCATAGAATGAGATTATCACAGCACTACAGTTGCCTTTGTTTTTGAAATGTTGATCCCACTGAACGAATGTGATATATAAGACGTCCCACAGCTGTGGCTCACATTCAGGCATTCCCCAAGAGCCTGAATAGTGCAGTGGTTCACGTGAAACTCACTAGATGACTTCCCACCAGTCACTCTTTCAGTCTAACCTACCATACAAAGTTGTTGCGAGAATAAAATGGAAAGGAAAAGAAGAAAATATTGTGAGCAGAGTGAAGGAACGATGTGATATAAACGAAGCAAATAAATAAATTAAATTTTAAAATAAAAATATTTAACAATTCTTTTTAGAGACGATGATGAGAACAACTATATGATGATGATGATAACAACAATGACAGCAGCATCAATTTCAGCAATACTATGTTTAATCTGCCCAGTTCAGAGAACCTGAAATGGTGAGAAGGCAGCTAAAAACGTAAGAAGTCCCTGACTCAAATCTCACCTCAGCAGCAAGTGTTCTTGGTAGTTTTAGGAAAGCCATTTTCCTACATTCAGTCACCCCATCTGTAATAAAGTACAATAATATCAACCCTCTGGCATGGCTGTTATATAAGGATATCCAAGATGTGTGTGCAGCAATTTGAACACCTGTAATGCATTACAATACATGTATATCTATCTGAGGGCTCCAATGTCACTGGTGCGGAGGTTTTGCTCTGGGTTTTAGTCCCAATTTTAAAGGAGATTTCCAATGTGCTCCTTCCAATTTGCCACACCACTGACATTCAAACTGCTAGTTCTCCTGGCTAAAATGTTATGTCTACATGAGCATATATGCTTCTAAAGCTCTGGTAGCTTTAGGAAACAGTAGGGAGCCAAGATCAACCCTCCAAGGTTTTGGCTGTAGCTCAGCCTCCACTGTTACAACTGTTTTTGGAAATATGAAGATGATTTTGTGCCCAAAGCAAGCCTGATTATACTCAGTTAGCCATACGTCCAATGCGAAGTCACCCTGTACCACATTATGGAGCAACATCAGTCCACCAGCTGCGTACAACTAAAGCAGAGCTGGGAAAGGTTACATTTTTTGGACTACATCTTCCAGAATTTCACAGACAGGTATAACCATGAGGCTTGAGTATTCTGAAAACCGTAGTGCCAAAACATAATATTTACATGTTCCGAACCAAAACCAGAGTGGCTGGGAATTATGTCAAAACCAGGCAACATGTTTGGGGTTTATACCAGGCTGGGGAGGAAAAATACTCTTTGATAAGTGCAAATAGCCAAGTAAGTCTCTCATGCACACAAACCCCGAGTGTTGTATTTAAAATCATTGAAATGATATAATTGAAAGAAATCTCAGGGACCATCGTCAAACTACATAAGCTATTCCCTTAGGGTCACCATAAGTCAGAAAGGACTTGAAGGCACACAACAATAAAAATCCTGGTAGATATTAATCTAATATCGCCCATTAACAGAAATAAAATCTGGTGGCAATGAATAGGTTTTGTATTTATTTTGGATAGTGTGAAAAGGAGAATGTAGTAGTGGCATCACTGAAACTAGCACATAACACAGACTAATAACTTGCACCTCCATTTAAGTTATTCCAGTACACGGCTTTAAAAAGAGAACACTGCCGGTCTTAAAACTTAGTGATGTTGCTCCATTGTAAGATACCGCAGTTTATTATTTGCCTCAGCTCACTAACTGAGCAGTCAAATTTGTAAAGAAGTGATAATAATAATTCTAAAATGTTTAAAAAAGCATGCACTGGTTTCAGATAATACACTGATTTCATATAACAGGAGTTATGCCATGAGAGGAATGGTTTCCAATGTAGGACAGAATAGAAAAGTACCTCTTTTAAACATCTACTGCAAGTATTTATATTTTTAAAACGGTGATTAGAAAAATTCTTCAGGTTTTTGTAAGAGGATACAAAATTGTTTTTTAAGAACTATAAATCCTTCTTAGTGTAAGAATCCTAATGAAACAGGCAACTCTTTAAGTTCAGTCAAAAGGTGACTATTATATTATTTACTAATTTGTTTGTATACATCTCACCTTTTTCCTTGTTTGGTATTCAAGACAGCTTACAACCAATAAAAAAAGAACACATGCTTAAAAATGCATAAAAGACAAAAGTTAAAAAGGGGTTACGCTAACTTAAAAATTAAAACCAGTTAAAATATAAACCATTAAAAAATTAACAAATGTTAAATCCAGCAAATGGTTTAGGAAGGACGGACCTTTTAATCTCCGAGGCAATTAGAAAATGTTGTGATCTACTCAAATTCAAAGGGATGTTTTTGCTAATTTTTTCTGAGCATGTTGGCTGCATAAGTGCTTTTGAAGAAAACTCGAGCACGGAGAACAGCAGAAAATCACAGAAAGAGAGAGGAAGAAGGAAGAGAATGAAAAGATGCAAGGGAGACCTATGCATCAGTCATAAAAATCACAAGGCTGGAAGGATTGCCAAAGGCCCTGTCATCAGAGCTTGGAAAAGTTAGCATTTCAGTTTATTACCCCAGAATGGCCATTCTGGCTAGACCATTCTGGGAGCTGCAGTCATATATATATCTATATATATATCTATATATCTATATATATATATATATATATATATATATATATATATATATATATATATATACATACACACACACATTCCAAGTTTTGCATTTAAGTTATAGCACAGTTTTTAAAATGTTAATTGTACAAATTAAGTTTATAGAGCATTAGAGATACTGGAAGTGTCAGCCATGCAACGTCAAAAAATGCCAGCACTCTAGGACATCCCACATGCCTGGAGCAAGTTAGCCATGAGTCTCTGCACACTTTCATAGGACTCAAGAGCTCCTCTTTCGACCCTTCTAACTTCTGCCAATGTATCTGCACTCGTTCATATTTCCTACCTCACTCCTCTGCTCCTACAGCACAGTTTAAATTTTTCACAAGCCTCTTAGGCTCAGATTCACCTCACTTTTCCTCTACTGTCACGTTCCAGAAACTGGTCTCAATTCAACAGCTCAATTAGCCTTTCAGTTTTAAAGCAGAGGTGCCAGTTCCTGTTAGAAATATTTATATCAGAGCAGATCCAAATTGGTATGTTCTTCAGGTCCAAATGTAGAAAATGAGCACCTCTGGAAGTTGGACTTTTCTTTTTTCTTGCTTTTAACTCTATTGAAAAGGAAGAAAACCACAGGCCCCAGAGCACTTTTGAGCTCCATATACTTACTGGGGAAAATACTGTTAATAATATAATGCCACTAATACTAAGCTGGGGATCGAAATATCCTAAAGGCACCAGATCCTGTCTGATCATGGGAGCTAAGCAGGGTGAGCTTTATTTAGGAATTTGGGGTGGGAGACCACTAATGAATACTAGCTGCTGTATTTCAGGCTATATTTCAGAAGAGCAAAACCACCACTGAGTAAGAAAACTGTACAAAATTCATGGGATTGCTATAAATCAGTAGGCAATTTGAAAGTGCATGCATGCAAGCACACAATACTTAGCTGTCCTCAGTTCTGGCAATGCCCAGGGAGCAACAGCAGCTCACTACCAGCCTTTTACCTTGTGGAAGTGCATTGGAAGTGTGGCAGTAGCAAAACTGCTGGATGTATCAGCAAGCACCATCCCCATTGGAATCCCACAATACATCTGGGATCCTGACTGGGATTGTCAGATCTCAGGCCTGCTCTGAGTCTCCAATTTTCATGTGCTATCTCAAGGTAGGGGATAAGGATGCAAATTCTTCTGTTTAATGGTCTCAGCTCCAGACAGAGGAAAGGATTGTGTGCAAATGTCCAACTAAGGCAGAAGAGCAGCAGCTTGCTGCAGTTTCCAAGGAATGGTTGGTTGCTGCAACATGCAAAGACTTTCATGGAGATCTTGGCAATTGCTTTGTTAGCTTTTTCCTTCCCTCCCAGTTGTTGTACTGCTAGGGATCACCATCCATTCTGCTCTGCATACAACCTTCTGGCTAGAAGCAAGAGGGTCAGATTCAACGTCCCTTATCCCTAAGTAGGTGAGAAGAAATAAATCCCTTATTTGATCTTATCTGGGATCATTTTCCTTGACTACGATTTCTCCCTTTATTATCAAACAGGAAAATATGATTTCTCTCTATATATGCATGTGTGTGTAAGTGTGTGTATATATGATATGCCATGAGCAACTGTGGTAGATACTCAATGGTTAATACTTAATGGCATCACTAGATGCTATCATTGGGTCTTAGAACTTGACCTGGAAACCTCAGGGCATGGGATGATCCTGAAATGGCAACCCTAGTCCTGACGGCTGGCTGCTTTAGGAAGATGGAACTCCTGAGGCATTGTGGAAGCATTTCAGTGGCAGTTAAATTAAAAGAGAGACTATCAGTTTTGTGGTTGATGTTGTTGCCCCCATGTCAACAAAGTAAAGGAAAAGAGAGAAGGGGAGATGCACCTGAAGAATGATGGGCACTCTGGAGGGCTTAGACCCTCCTCGGCCTAATGGTCAGTGATGCCAACTCTTGCCACCATATGGCTTGCCGATGGGACAACCCAGTCTCAGATTTGCACAGTTATTTACAAGGAAGAGGAGGTTCTAGGTGAAGACCAATCTGCAGAGGTCTTTCCTACACCAGTGAACACTATAAGGCTTAATATTTATTTATCTAAATATTGATTCCTACTCTCTAACCAAAGCTTTTAAAACAGATATAGTAGAACCACACTGACTAATTTAAAATAGTATAACAATTTCAAAAATGAACAAAAAGCTAAACACATATTAATTAATTGAATAACATAAAAATACAGAGTTAAACAGTTTAAAACTATTTAAAATGATGTACCCGTGACAGTTTGCATAAAACCAGTTAGGCCTCAAAGGTTTTAGAGAGTCTTTTCACTTGGGGCTAGAATGATGGCATCATTGGTACCAATTTGCACTTAGAAGGATGGATGTTCCATAACTGGGGAGCTAGAGAAGAAAAGGTCTTCTCCTTAGTAGATGGTAAACTATAACCATAGGCAACAGCAGCAGGATTGCTCCATCTGGGTAAGTATCTAACTAGGTATGAGTGGGGAGTGCTGACGTTTTAAATCCTCACAAAGTCCTACAGCAGTGATTCCCAAATGTCTTCCAGGTGTTTTGTTCTTCAACTTCTAGTCAGCTTTACCAACAATCAGGAGATCTGAGAGCTTAAGTCCAAAACATCTGAAGAACCAAAGTTTCAGAACATGTCAAAGACATGATGAGAATTAAAAGGTGGATCCTCCAGATGCAACCATATGCCAATTGTACTGAAGCACCAAGTGGGAAAAAAAGCCTAAAAAGGGGCCTAGCAGGCATAAACCATCCAAAGATCTTAAATGACACTCCTTAAACTGTGGATAGGAATCCCCTTCCAGCTGGAGGACCAAACTCAACTTCAGAGTTTTTCAGGCGATACATGACAATGAAAGGCAAAGCCAAAGTTATGTGGACATGACAATGACAACAGTGAAACAGTGCATCTCCTCCAGTTTTTAGTCCAAACATTGACAAATCTATCCAAGTTGCAAAATTTATTTGAAGAATAGTTTTCATCCCCTTGGCCCGTTCCTTTAATGTTCAAAGGAAAGGATGGGAAAACTTCGCAAACTCTGGAAAACCATCAAATCATAGTGTGATAAGAAAAGGAACATGTCTCAATAGAGAACACCAGAGGGCCAGATTTGACAAAGACAATTTCCACTTTAACCACATCAAAGTATGTGAGACTAAACTTAAGTTTGACATTGAATCTGTGAATTCAACCATGTTGGTTTTAAATTAGTACCCCAACATCTTTCTAAATGCCCCCCTTCTTTAAAACTTGTTTGGGAGGAAAATAAAACTCAGCTCCCTTCTACTCAGAGAATAGTTATAACTACTGAACCTGTGTGTGTATATCTGCCTTGACGTTGCCTGTCAGCTTATACCAACCCCATAAATTTCACAGGGCTTTCTTAGGCAAGACATATTCAGAGGTAGCTTTGCTATTTCCTTCCTCTGGAATATAGTTGTTGTTGGTCTCCATCTTCTTTAAAGTGTCTACATAACTGGTGCCTAATGTGGTGATTCACCTCAAAGATAACTGACGCCCCCCATACAGACAAACCAAAATAAAGCTGCTTCAGGTCACTTTGGAGGTATGCTCTTTAAATGAAGCATGTGTCCTAAGAGTCTGGAAGCTGCGACAAAGCTGTGCTCCTATCTTTAGGACTGGATTGTGGCTTTGGCGCAGCTTCCGGACTCTAAGTACACATGCATCATTTAAACAGCATACCTCCAAAGTGATCCGAAGCAGCTTTATTTTGGCCTGTCTGTATGGGGCCAGAGTTAGGCTGATTCTTCTTTGCTTCCACTATCAGACTGATTCTGCTTTGTTTCCAGTATCAAACTGGATCTGATGCCTTTAGGACATCTACTCTGCTACAAATGGGAAAGATGTCTATTTCAGTTTCATTTTTGTAGAATTCCACAATTTTTCAGATTTCTTCATAATTGAGGTGAAATGAATGTGAGGAATAAGGAAAAAGTGAAACTAATGGGAATGGGGAATGGGAAAGAGACGTTTGGGCCTCAAAATGTCACTTTTGTAGATTCCAAGTCCTAGAATCCTCCAGCTGGTATGGACACTGGCCATGTGGATGCTGGGAGCAGTAGTCCAAAAAGTAACATGTTCTTCTACACTGTAGCCTCTCCCTCTCATTCTCTAAACAGAGAGAGAGACACTAGACCTGTTTTCTTTTACCTTTTCGATGGCAGAGCTAACATAACCCAGATAGATGCTATTGTGGGGGGGGGGGGGGATGGCAGCTGGATGTGACAATGCCTTGAAAAGACCCGCCATAACTTTAGAGCTTCCTGAAAGCTGGAGAAGACCCCCTTCTTGGGCTGATTCACCCCAAACGTTCCACTTGCTGCTTGTGCAGATAGTAAGGCTGAAAGCAGCTCAGTGCGAATGCGCGGAGAAGATATGTGACAGAAAGTTAGAAGTCCATGTCAAGCCTTTCAGGCAAACAATAAATATTACTTCTGCTCATAATCAGACTTCCTTCTCCGGCATCGTCTTTGAATGTTGAACCTTTTTTTCAATTAATTAAAAACTATGCGCTGCAGAGTGCATATTTTATCAGCCCTCTGCTGCTTAAGTGTCGAGAAAAGACCAGGCAGTTTTTCTTTTTCTTTTCTTTTCTTTCTCTCTCACTCTTCTTCTTTTTTTTTTTTCAGGCAACCCAGAGCAAGTACTTGCAAGGGTCATATCTTTTTAATTATCTTTTCTCTCTTTGATTAATTATTCCGTCTGACAATAGCGTGTTTCTAATGCTATTCACCTGCCTTTGATGATTGACAACTTTTCTGTCTGATTCAAAGCAAACAGCTGCTGCCATGATTGCCTAGCAACCAGGATGTGATGGATGAGCTCCAAAGATGGATGGCTGCAATAAATCATGTCTCCAGCTATAAAACTGAAGAAAAAGGGGTGGTGGGGGGGATAAGAATAAAAGCGAACAAAACACACACACACAACAAAACAAGGTTTCTTCCCATGAGTGCACTCAGCTCCTTACCAATTACACCTGAAATGGACTTGGTGTCTATTAATAGCAAAGTTTTCTAATCAGGAAGAAAGTAATGATGCTGTTTTGTATCAAGGTGTGTTTACAATTGTTCCAGCAAATTGGTGCTTGTTCCTTCAATTACCTCCTAGGCAAGGAAAAGGACATTTAAAGTTTTTTCTCCCTCTCCTCTCTGCAAGGATTGCTAGCAAACAGTATTCCTCTGGTGTCACTGGGCCCAAAGGGACGGATGGATGAATCCGATTTTTTGATTTGGCAGTAATGAAATCAAGACTTTGGAAAAGTGTGACCACAAGCCATGCAAAGAGCAGTGTTGCCAACAAGCCTCGAAGATATTCCCCAGAATGTTTTACCAAATTCCAAAATCCCCGGAATTCCCCAATACTTATTATTATTAGTCAGTCAAAATCCCCAGAAAGAAATTAATTAAATTCCCTGGATTCCAGGGAATTCCCCCAGAAATTGGCAACATTGGCACAGAGACACATGCCCTTCAAAGTGCTTTCAATTTCACTTTGTAAACTCCTCCCACTTCAGTTCATAAGTTGCACTTTGTTGGGGCTGTTGCTGTTGTTTCTAAATGTCATCTTTCACATGCCTTGTGAGTCATCTCAATGCAAATCCTCCATAAGAGTAGATCATTTGGATTACAACTTCAGATGGTTTGGACTATAGCTCCCATAATCCTTTACCATGCTGTCTGAGTCTGCAATGAGATGGAATATGATGAGATTTGGACAGCCACAGATTCCCCACCCATTTCATAGCAGGATTACTGGCCCCTCTTTCTACCTGTCTCCACGCAACTCTCTGTTTCGAGCAGAGGCTGTCCTGGAGAAACGCAAGCATTCTTGTCAAAGATGCCTTGATTGTTTCTGTTTTTAAATTAAAACATTGATATGTTCTGTCTCTAGCTGATGTGTGCCTTGCAAACATTCACTACTACTATATCGTAAAAGCACGTGGGTGTTGGGAACATGAACGTATGGGCAATTAGAAGAAAGACGTAGGACAACAGAGGAAGTTTTCAGTTGCACAGAAACAGAAAAGGAAGAAAGCAAAATTTTGATATCTATATCCAGACAGACAGACAGATATCTGCAGATATAAAAACAGACAGATATAAACATATTTTGCAGTTGTGTGAAAGAATATCTTTGGGAAGGCCAACTTTGTCCCACAAGACCTTTGTAGGTTCTCCTGCTGCTGCTACACTATCTTTCCCACCATTGAATTTGTGGGGTATTTTCCCCCCTCTTCCTATCTTCAAGAACACACAGAGCTTTTGTAGTGGTATCTATTAATAGAGAAGCAAAAATATGATAGCACCGTTTTCAAACTTTCAAAATACGATGCCTTTTAATAGGGATACTTCCAAGCAGGAAAGAAAAGTCCAAACGTAGCAAGCCACTGTTCTGTAATGCTTGCAAATGTATAGGGAAATATATATTGGGGGGGGCGGGGTAAACTGAGGGTTACAAATGAATTTTGGATAAAGCACTTCTGCACTGAGGTGGACTCAAGCATGACTGCAAATCTAGACTTCCTATGCAGCACTAAAAGCCCAAGGCAAGCACCTTTAAAACTGTTGGGTTTGGCACACATGTAAAAGGGGAAGAAGGATTAAAAAAGGATTAAATTGGCCTGCATGAAACTGGTCTAAGTGTCTAACTAGCTTTGAGCTCTCTGGAATAAAGGTAGCATGGAAAGGGATCACTGACTACATAACTGAATAGGATAGTTGTATAACCCAAGTATTTGAGAGATGCCGAATAAAAGTAAACCTTGGTATAGAAGTGAACATTATTAAAAACAATTGCTGCTTTGTGAAGCAATGGATGATGTGATTTTGGATAAAAATGTGAGTGAAAGTAGGATTCAGCGCTCCTCTCCTATCTGATCCTCCCCATTCCATTTTCTTCTAGTTCCACAGAACAATCATTCCAACAACTACCTTATGTTAACATCATATCTAGTTAAGCCCTAAAACACTAGAAATTTGTAGCATTGATAAAATCTGCTAACAACATTCGGAGTGCTACTTAACAATCAATTGCATTTTCAATACTATCATATTATTGTGAACGCCCAATACGCTGTGGATGCTCACAATTTGAGAAGACCTTTATCCATGTCTGAAAACTTAAAGAGACATTCCAGTAAACAAGAAGAAAGATAGCCATCTATATAGGTCTGAAACACAGGATTCTATCTCTAACAGGTTGCACTGTGATACGTATGCAACAAATGAATACAAAAACTTTCATTTGCTGATGCAGATGGATTCCTTGTTGTCACTTATAACCCTGCATCCTCAAAGCTACTAAGTATCTCCCTTCTGTTATATGTGTGACATCCAATTTTCAGACTTAACATTCCTGACTGGTTCCAAAATTCATCCAACTTGTAGATGGCCCAAGGATATAACGGGTGAGAAGAATATCACACCTATTGTACGTTTGGCTTGAACGACAGTATTATTAGGAATCAGAATTATTATCTTAAAGTTAGACTGAGAACTATTAAAACAGTATTATTTTCCTTCTTTTGTCTTGCGTTTTGCATGTGGCAGATTTCTCTAGTAACTGAGCATATTGGATTACATGCAAAACACATTACAACTTTCCATCTTGAGTAGAGATGCCTTCATTTTTAAGCCCTGGACTTAAAAAGGCATATGGCAGTATCATTCAGAAGAATTCAAATAAACATACAACAGGTCTCACAACAAAATGTTGCAGTATACTGTGGACTCTAACTACTCCGTTCTATGTGCAGTTTTCCATATATTTTTTACCTGTCAAGAGTAATGCGGCATCTCATAGACAATAAGCATCTTCTGTCCTCACTCGATTGTCTAGTGGAGAAAGGGGAATCGTGTCTCTCCATATATATATGTCTGGACTTTTGAAAACCTTGGGGCTACCCTGAATCTGCTGATACCTCTCCCTCTTATTCAGGGTTGCTGCCATTTTGGCTGCAAAAGCATGAACAGATTTGGCTGAAGATCAGTATTTATATATAGGCACAGATAGACAACAGATAGACAGAATAACCGGCAAGCAAAGAAGCTTATTTTTAAGTTCAATCATGCCCCCATAAGTTTCTTTTTAGCATCTGGATCCATTCATTCAAAACATCCTTCCATGCCCATTGCCCTAAGACTTGCTTGCACCTACCCGCAGCACAAATAATGACATTATAAGCATGGACCACACTATCTGTCCGGCACAATGAAGGATATCAGTATAATGTTTATTGTTGTTGTTTGTGCGTTCCTTCGGGTCATTTCCTGAGTTATGGACACCCTAAAGCTTTGTTCAAAGTGGGTTTCCCTTTGCCTTTCTCTGAGGTTGAGAGAGTGTGACTTACTCAAGATCACTCAATGAATTTCCATGCCTAAACAGGGATATGAACCCTGGTTTCCAGAGCTGCAGTCCAATGCTCAAACCATTATAACACACTGGCTCTAATGTTCTTGCATGCTATATTTTTCATCCTTTGTTTTACAAGGAACATCTTTTTCACTTCTGGTTTCACATCAGCATGAAAAAAGAGACTCCCATCTAAACTTACTGTATCTCTTTTCTAAGGAACATGTATTCTCCTAGCAAGCTGCAATTCTCTGTTTGACTCAGTGACTTGCACCTGGAGTTATCTTATCTGCAAAAAGACTGGCACAAGCTCTATACAGATTCCTAACTCTCTCCTTTAAAGCTGACAATTTAATTTTGCTTACTTTTTTTCTCACTTGTGAATATAACCCCCCCCAAAAAAAGCTCCAACCCAAACTGTATCAGAAAACACAAAATTAAAGCATATAATTTAAGATTGCAATGGTGCCTCTATGGCTATCCATCAATGAGCCATACTGTATACAGGGGTGGGGAAATGTGATGAAATAACAAAATTTTTGAATGCATCTTAAAACATGTGTTTGCTTGACTTGGAAAGCAACTCTTCCCATGTTCAAGGAATCACTCAGATGCAGAATGAATAGGAAAGGAAACTTTCATCTACGTCAACATTTCTGTGCATGAGGGAACCCATATTGATAGAAAAGATTATCGTAGGAAGACCAATTTCAACATAACTGGGATATGTAGAGTTGGCAAGGTCTACACATTTTAGAGGCAGTAGATTTCTCACAGATGTATTTTCCTAAAGTTGCATGACACTTTCAAATCTGGTTTGAAATAACAGGGGTCCAGTCGTATCTGCCTGCTTTGCATGTAGGAGATCCAAATTTTGGTCTCTAGCATCTCCAGTTAAAAGAATCAAGGAGCAAATAATGGAGGGAAAACCTTTCATTGGCTGAGAGGCTGGAGCTCCTTTGCCAATCAGAAAAAAATAATGTTGGGCTTGATGGACAAAACAGTCTTAATTCTTCCAGCTGCTGCGGTGTATTGACTAAATTATTTACCATGAAAAGGTGAAAGCTCTAAGACTCTGGCAACTACCATTCTAAACATAAAGTGAGCATTTCCAAAATTTTCAAAGGTTCACTAATCCTGCAGAGGATGGTGGGCTGCCCAGGAAAAAGGTAGTGTAATCCCACTACTTGAGAGCATTGCACACGCTCAAGATGAAAGAAAACTGGATAATATGGTTAAGTGAAATTTTTAACCCTGCATCTGACAAGGTGGAATCAAGTTTCCTTCTGCTGACGTTCCACTTTGGTTCTTCCCCCCCCCCCCCCAAAAAAAAAATGTCATGTTCTAGATGAGAGAGAAGCATTTGACAAAGTATGCCTCAGGTTTCTGGGTTTACTGCCCAAAGAAAAATTTGCTCGCCTTCTTCAAATTCTTTTGGCTTGCTTTGAAATTCCCTAAGTGTTTCACCAATCCAACCAATTCATCCAGTAAACCAATTTTGAATTTCCTTGCATGCGAAATTTCACCTACTCTTTAGTGGGAACTTTCCCGCTTATGATTATATTAGTATTAATATTGGTATTGGTATTTGACCTCTTTATCAAGAACATTTCCTTTTTTCTTTTCTTTTATAGGGACAAATCCCCCAAGGCCCTAAAAACAATGATACGGCACTCCTACAATGGCTCTGACTGGTATCCGGTAACAAACAATGAAGGGGAAAGAGTGTTTGAGGAGGGAGGACAGAAAAGAGAGCAAAGCCCATCAATCAAAAATGTGCACACATCCAGGCTTCCCTCCTGCCCTGGCTCATCCAACTCTCAAGTTACAGCTTTACACGGTAAGTCTAAATAATATTCAAAATGATAAATGGTGCCACAAGCCCGATATCCATCATCAATCTTTTTTTAAGGAACATCCATCTTCAATAATGCACGTTTGAATCATATGAAACTGAGTGCTCCTAGATTCATTTACACAACCCCCAGCTAGCAAGCCACTGTTCTCTGAATGATACCTGTCAAGACAGTCTCTCCTCCTTCACCATATATATATATATATATATATATATATGGGAGGGAAAGAGAAATGTGGCGTGGAGGGGAGCCCACTTCAACAACAGTATTTTGCAGATGGATGTGGAAGCCAAGCCATATGTGGAAAAGCAAGCCTACTCACTGTTAAGACCTCCCCATCCCCCCAAAAAATCCCAGCATTATATACTAAAGCGAAACAGACAGAAGCTCACAAACACACACATAAATTAAATATTTTTAAAAAATTAAAAATATCCCTGTGTTTCTGCATCTCTCCCTCCCCGAAATGCATACCCCTTCCCTGCTGTTTGGCAGGCCCCATTTGATAAATGACACCTGTCATTCTGTCACCGGGGAAGGGTGGGTCAGTGATATATGGCTGTGCTGAAAAGGAAATCGACTGTTTGGCACAGTGCAGCTATTCTCCACCAGGATTTTGTTTCTGAACTCTGAAGAGAGAGAGAGGGAGAGAGGGAGAAAAAAAAATGAAATCTACGGATGTTTCAAGTTGTTCAGTCAGGGCAAACTGACAAAAGGCCTGAGGAGTTTTTTTTTTCTTCCCCCCCCCCCCCCCCCAACATCCTTCCCTCCCTCTTTCTTGCTGTCTTTCTCCTCTCTGTGCCCTTTGGAGTCATATATATATCTAAAAAAATTTTTACTGGAAAGTGTCAAAAATATAAAATGGAAAGAGAACAGGGCTGAGGACATCCATCTATCAAAGTCCTCAATAGTTATGATATCTGGGGAGGGGGGAAGATAATGTTAAATGTGAATTTTACTTATAATTGGAGAGAGAAGAGGAAGAAAGGTAAGGCAGTAAGAGAGGAAGAGATGAAGCAGAGAACATAAGCTAGCCTCACACTCACACACACAAAAGCGAGATAAAAATTAGCATGTTGGAAGTAATTGTCCCACAGCTTGACACCAACGTAGTAAATTTTAACGGGGGAAATGTGTCAGGCTGACATGAGTTTCTCCCCAACACACATACACAGACACACAGAGACACACAGACACACACACACCACCCTTCTATCCTTCTTTCCTTCCTTCCACCCCCTGATTTCCTCCTTCTTTCTTTCCATCCCTTCCCCCCCTTTCATTAGCTCACTGGCAGGGTGGCACTTCTGTACCTCATTACTGCAAGAGGATTTATGAAGCTGAACCCAATGGCAAAGAAAAGGCATCTGTCAATAATTGTAGGGAGCTGCACTCACAGCTTTGAAATCTCATTAAGTATGCAGTTATCAGGCATAAAGATCAAAAACATTACTCAACTCCGACAGAATCTTATGGAGGAACATTAATTAGCAACAGGCCCACAGTCCTCGCCCCTATATATATATATATATATCTTTAAAAATGACTTCCTTCCCCCCTCTCACACTGCCCACCCACAAACCAAAAAGAAACACTCCCCTCCTTCTGGAATATATATATATATATATATATATATATACCAGAATCTGAGACTCAGAAAGGATTTGAGAAAAGAGAGAGAGAGGGGAAAAAAGAGGGGGGGGGGGGGGAACAGTTGAGACAGTCTTGGCGGTGAAAAGAGAAAAGGAAGAAGCTGTCAAAGTTGAGAAGGATGTCAGAGCTGGCCCTGATTACAAGGGCCTATACAGTTCCCATGCCTTTTTATCATCCCTGCCATCAAAAACAGACTTGCGTGTCACCGACGGATGACTGATGGCTGCCAGTCTCCTGACGTTTCTTGCCAAGGCAGCTTGGGAGATTCCTGCTGGGATCTGGCCCTCCAGCAACAGGGTTGACCTAGCAGGGAAAGGACTTGTAGGCACACAGCCCGGTCCCAGAGAGACTAAAACAACAACAACAACCACCACCACTCCAGCCCCATTCTCTTCTTCACTTCGAACAATTCACTAGAGAGAAAGGGACGGCTTGAGTTTTTTGTTTGTTCAGCTTATAGAAGTTAGCATGTCCACCCTGCCCCTCTCCGTCAACAAAGGGCTCCTTGCAATATGGAGGGACAGCAATGGAAATTATGTGCATTTGTGTATCTGTGTGCACAGGGGTCTTTTTAATCTCTTCTTGCGCATACCCCAACAATTTGGGGGTCTCATTTCCTGTACAGTTCATACCAGAGTTTGCACACCTAACCCTCTCCGAAAACATAAGGCAGTAAAATACGAATTGAAGAGAAACCGACAAAGTCGCATTAGAGGGCCGATCGTAAAATCAAGTGACCTTTGCAGCATTAAGCATGGTATGCTGCTAATTAAAAACGATGGTCTTATTAAACATCTCTTTCAGAACCAGGATCTCCATGTAACATCCTGCCTTATTAGCCATATTTGTTTCCACTTCCTGCTCACTGACAACTGTATATCTAAAGAATAATTTGCCACCACTCATTAAAGGAAAATATTAGGAAAGTTCAAAGGAATGGTTTAAGAAATGTCTCCCTTTCCCTCCTCCT
The DNA here is from genome assembly GCF_019175285.1 of Sceloporus undulatus. NCBI lineage: Eukaryota > Metazoa > Chordata > Lepidosauria > Squamata > Phrynosomatidae > Sceloporus > Sceloporus undulatus. Next base: position 10,707,964 of record NC_056529.1, on the reverse strand, counting down.
GCCATGGCGCCATCACACCTCCAGTTACATGTCTTATATCTCCCAGAATTCCTCTATACAAGCAAAGGTCTATATAGTACCATATATGTTAGATTGCAATATCACATGCAAATCCAACACTTAATTCGTGAGATACATGTTGATATTTTCATGCCAGCAATGGATGGAAAGCATTGGCTCAGATTTTCTGGGGAGCGAGAGCTCAACCCTTTCAGTGATTGCCAAAATTCAGTTGTTATAATAAAGGTGATTTTTTAAAAGGGTCATTAGTTCTTCTAAGGAGAGAGATGTTTTTATTTAATTTTTAAACAACCCAGGGTATGTATGTATATGTGTGTGTGTGTGTGTGTGTGTGTGTATATATATATATATATGAGTGTGTATGTGTATGTATGTTTAAGGCCTTTGCTCAAAAGTATTGCTCAAAAGTATTACAATAAGGTGTTTATATTTTTTCGTATGCCTACCGTATTACTTTTATTATGTGTAGCATCAAAGTGATTATAGCAATTACAGCTAACAGAATTAATTACAGAACATCCCATCATTCCTGGATACATAATGCATTAGAGGTAAGAAGAAAACATCTATAGTCTGCTAACTAATGTTCGCATCAATTTCCCAAAGCATCAAAGCACGACTAAAGTCTAAATTGTGAGACAGCGAGAGGAGCGAGTTCCTAAACAGGGGCACTAGTATTAATTTATTTATTAACACGCATGCTTGGGTGCTTTTTCAGAACAAAACAGAAAGTCTGTTGGAGATTTGCAAGCGTACACAAACACACAACATTATAAAGCAGCCAGCCTTCCCAGCGACTGTGTTAGAACACACAGACAGGAGTGTATGGGTGAAAGAATTACAACTCTTTGTGTATGCAAAATAAATTCACTCAAAGCTTCATTAATATTAATTTAAATTCAGAACCCATCTACATTAAATTGTTCATTAAAAATGCCCTGTTTTATGCAACCTGCATTCTACAAAGAACACATAAGACCCTGTGACAGAGAGCCTAGCTTAATGATGAAAATGAAATATTGAAAATGAATGAACACCAGTCCTCTTGTACTCAGAATAATTATTTTTCTCGACAGAATGGTGTTATGCTGGGCCCAGAGTTCGGTCCAGTGCCTCCTACATTATGTGGCATCCTTTCAGTCAAGGTTTATGTAGTCAAGGTTTATGGAGCTGCCCTTTTGACCTCTTGATTCGTCCTATAGCCTTGTTAAGAAGAAGTTTGCATTGCAAGACCAGCGTGGATCAGTAACATAGAGAGGTATACAAGTTAAAGTCCCCGAAGAAAATACTTTGGCTTTTTGTAAAAAATAAAAAGAAATCTGTGCTATTCTAAGACCTATCCATGCTCAATCACATTTTCCCTCGATCACAACAACAACAAAAGACGGGTGGCTAAAACCTGAAAGGGAGTGCAGGATTTCCCTTATAGGGCAGAACCTGCCAGGATTGAAATACGGAGAAGAAAAACGTACCTGTAGTCTATTCTAAATATTTCGCTGTAAGTGAAAGAAGAGGAGGAGGAGGAGGGAAAGGATAATTAATTAGGATGTGACCTGATGAGACGAAATAATAAATTATTCTTCAAGTTCATTATTTGAGGGAAGCCATCCTCCTTGTAAAGAAGATAATGAGATGGTAGAAAGCGGGTGAGTATTAAGAATCCCTTTGATAAAGTCCCCCCTCCCCAACCTCTGACATACAACTGTTTGCAACGGATGGGTTTCTGCCTTCTCCATCAAACTTAATACCATGCAAAAGTGAAAATTTGGGTAGTTAGTTATAACGTTGCATTCCCCACCTTTGAAAGCAGAGATTGTTATGACTTCTTCCTTAGCAATGCATTCTGTGCTGTACTTCCTAGTTTTGCACATACATAGCACTACAATCATGCAGAATATCTGTTCTCCTTTTTCCCCCCTTTTACTTTGTTTTAATGCAGAAATGTTAAAACAGGGAGTTAAAACCTAACCAAACAACCCAGGCTAACCTGATGTATGTCAATGAAGCACACACAAAAGCAACACATCGACTGTTTCGTGGAATTATTATTTTTTAAAAATTAATTTAATGACTCTGCAAATGCTGGAAACTAGAATTAATCTGTCTGGATAAAAAAGGGCTTACAGACATTTAAATGCATGTATCGGGACACTTTATCAACCTAACATAAAATTGTCATCTTATCTTATTATATGACTATTTTATGCATGTGTCAAAGAAGTTAAAAATGAATGCCTGTCTTTTCAGTCTAATTACAACTGCATATTATCTGTCTGAATGTACTAGTCCATATCATTGTTATTAACTACAATATATTGTATTCATCTTTCAGACTTTATTCTTTTAAAACAAAAATCAGTGGGTGAACTACAATTTGGGGGGTCTGACTGAATAAAGGGGGAAAATCCAAAGAGATGAATACCTGAAGAGGAGGTTTCTGTACATGATGCTCAGTCATTTTGCAAATAAGATAAGGTTACTCTGTGGCTTTGCATTTCACCATTCCTGACACATAGACACCTACTTTGCAGTGTTGTGCTAAACAATCTGGATTTGTTCTTGGGTTTTGTTATGGGTTTTTTTGGTTGTGCATGTATCTGGGTTTTATGTTTTCTTTTTTGAAAAGAGAGTTAATTTGTCGAATGAGTCTCAGTTGTAAATGGAAGCAGCTGGCTTGCCTTACAACGTTTAGGACATTGGGTTAAAATATGAGTAACCGCACAGTTTTGAAACGATGCTTACAAGGTTTATAGGAAAGGCTACAGGACACTCTTCCCTGCACTTCTCCACCTCCTGAAATGGTAAATAGGTTTCTTTTTTTATCCAGCCTTATTGCTCCATATGTAGATTGCATTCCTCATCATTTCCTCTGCACTTTACTCTGAAAGTGGTCTTGGTCACTTCTTTCTCTTCCATCTCTCTATGTCTCTCTAGCCTTTAATACATTCAGACTGATCCTGAATAAAGGGAAGACCAAATATATATAGAACCAAAAATAATCCTCACAAACACCCCCTTCCTTTTAGCTAGACTGCATTTCCCATATCCCTGCAGCAGTCACAATTCATTCTAATCACTTTACAAAACAATCTTTACTATAAAAAAGGGGGGAAATGCAGACTTGTGAGCCAATTTAAGAAATAACTGCTGATACATCAGTTATTGACTATTTCACTCCGGCTCATCATAGCGCTCAAGGCAAAACGGAGAACAAAATGACAACATCAACCGCACGCAATAAACTGTGGCCCAGGAGAGCACTGAAGGGCTAATTGACAGCTGTCAAGCTAATGGGAGCAGTGGCAGCTGATTCTAGAAAATTCTTTTTGCAGGGAGGTTTTCCGGGGAACCAGGACTTTCTGTTTAAAAAAAAATCATTTATGCTTCACAATCTTTTTATCTGCTCCCTTACTTTTTGTTTTCATTGTCACTCCTACTTTGCATGAAGGGGGGCTAACAAAGGATAACCATAACTAATCATTGTGTCAGCTTACTGATGATAAGAATATCTGACGAACAGAATATATATCTGTGTGTGTGTGTGTCTGGTTTGGAAAAAGTTTAAAAGCTGAGGCCGCAGGTAACTTTGCAAGCAGTCAACTTCATTACTATGTGATATTGTAAGTGAACATCTCCTTGTAGAAGAGAAACTAAGGTGTGAACCAAACCCTTCTTTCAAGAGATATCTCTACTGCCTGAACTCAGATTCTCAAATTTTGGGTTGCACCTGGAGAAGTGTATATTATCATTCTAGCAACTGTCTGGGTAGCACATCATCTCATCTCAACCCACAAACACAACCCTGTGTATATAAAAACTTGCAAATCCTGCTGTGTTTGGTAATAACCAAAAGAGGTTAAAAACCTCCTGGGAAATAAAACAAAACCCAGTCATTTCTATTCAGACATTTTCCCCTGCCAACTTACATTTTTTGGAGCAACAATCGTCACTTTAAAGGGATTTAATAAAACTAAGAGCACCTTACGAATGGAAGGCATATTTGGCAGGACCAGTGGCCAAATCTACAGATCATAGAAGGCAATACGAAAATGCCCATTGGTGTTGATGGTTCTGAATCGCTCCCAAAATCTATCTAAAAGCTTCAAACATGCCATTATTTTTCCAGGCCTCAGACCAAGATTGCTCAGCTTAATTGTTTGGAGAATGGCAGCACTGAACGAAAATGTGTCTACATTCCAGCACAGACACACCAAAGTTGCTTGGACGACATCAAGGTGAGTTGCATCTTTTCAAACGGTGCCAGAAGATTTTTTTTATCATTTCCAAGCTTTCTTCTATCATTAGAAGTATACAGTGTCACTATTCAGCCCCCACCTGAAATGGTAACTACCATTACATTGACTCAATCCTTCAAGAGGATTGATCAAAAACCATTTAACAAAAAATGAAAATTTCAAGCAAGATCTTTATGAGTTTTTTGAACCAGAAAGCATAATTTGTACTTGACTGGTACAAAATATCCACATTTCCCTAAAAAGCAATGTTCTTTTTCCCCACCTCCAATAGACACATGTGAGCCACACACCCCAGGCACCATCGTCTATTCTGAAAAGGCAAAAGCATTGAAAGCTGCAATCCAAAAAGAAACCTTTTAGGTGTCGAAAAGGAGTAGAAACCCTTCCCGGTTCCTCCTCATCCACCATTCTTGTCTACACTACTCAACCGCAGTCCTCAAGTAAACAAACAGACACCGTCATTTTTGCAGATTTTTGATTCTTGGAGACAGATTTAGTCGTCTCCCTTGTGGGGCTCACACTTGGGCTAGACATGAAGAATTTGTGCACCTGTCTGTAATGCCAGCTCCAAGCTCGCTCTGCTGCGGAGAGTTCTTTGTTGTTGTTATTCCACTGCAGACCATTACAAGGGCCCTAATTCCTATGACATGATTATCCAGGTACCAAAGCCCATTTGTCACCTGCAGCAGAAAATTGAGTTAATGCACAACTAAAGGCAACCAGGACTGTGTAATATCAACTTGATTACATCAAACTAGCTCCAAACCTAATTCCGCTGGATGACACTGCGTGGAGCTTGTCATCTCCAATCATTAAAGCTGTCAGGAATCCATCAGGTTTACAGCTAATTAGGTGAACACTAATGAAGCTGGCAAAACAACTTTTCTTTTTTTATGGCTGAGCGGACCTTTCAGTTTGGAGGGGAAATATTTTTTTTCCTACAGTATTTTCAAGGTTGCTGGAGACTGGACTTCCTGAGTGACGAATCAAACGGATATCTGTGTGTACGTCTCCTCTCTCCAACGCACAGACTCCCACCCACCCTCCTTTTTGCTCTATCAAGATGAAGCCATAAATTTGTCATCACTTTGAGCATACCACAAAAGCAGACAGGAATCTTATAACTTGCAGCTGTGAAGTCCAAAACATTTTTATGTGCTCTCTGTGTGCGTGTGTGCATGTGCTTTACAAAAAAATTGAATTTAAACTCCCCACACTTATTGGGTTCTATTAGCAGCGTAATTTGTCTCATTCGACTGAAATAAGCAAGTCTCCTTCAGTCTATGCCCCCACCCACTATATCCATTAGCCAAAGGCATTTTGATCAAGTAAAGGCAAAGCGAGAGTGTATGAGAAAGAATGAAAGCACTCACTCTGCCAACTTCTGATTGACCATTAAGCTATTGATAAATGTGCCTGTCAAGAGAGAGACAATTAAATCAAATATGAAACAAAGTCATTTTGACGGGTCATTTTGATAGCGCAAGCCCATTCCTCCATCTCCCATTAGTCCTTCAGCCCTTTTTGGTGGTTGTTGTTGCTGCTGTTAATGAAACTTCCTTAACTTAACCTGCTTTAAATTCCTTGGCTCTTTCCCTTTTTCTTTTCTGACACCTTTGGAAAATGCTGCTGTATAAGGTTCCTGTTTTCTGTTCTTCTCTTTTTAAAAAGGAAATTTAAAAGCACTTGCAAAAGATGCTTCGGCACAGGCTCAGCATGTACTGTAACCACCTCAAACGCTAGCAGAGATTTCACTTTTGCTCAGCACAGAGGATGTTGAGCATAGATATACAAGAGTCTCTAAACTGTACAGCCTACATTAAAATGCTTAGGAGAAAACACAAGCCATTTGTGTCCAGGAAGAACCCTTGTTGAGATCATATGGTCTGGGAACCTGAACACTGCAAAGCTTAGTTCAGCTCCAAAGAACAGGCCCTCACTTCCGGAAGAACTTTGCTTTCCATTGAACTTAAACATTGGCTGCCATTTCGTCCTCCCATTTTGGATCAAGGCAAGGTCTGAAACCACACTGCGAGTCCTGGCTCACATTCTTCTGACATTGATCACAGGGGTGTGACATTTAACACATTGCCGAGAAACTTTTTGCCTAAACTTTCCCATGACCGGACAGTGCTCAAAAAGTTATGAGAAGAGAAACCCTCCAAATTACTCCTCTCTTAATTTTGAGAAGAGAGAGACAAGAAGCAGGGAGGGAATATGGCATTAAGACATGCGTGCATCATGCAAGCTATGCATTTCTAGAAGAAAATATCAAGCATATGGACTTTGAAGGTCTGCCTGTCTTGTGGATTAACATTTGCCAGAAGATACTATGGAATAGTGTACCTCTTCCTTCATGCTGCAAGCCACTTCGGATGACAGTCACTTGGGAATCAAAAGGTACTTCACTACGTATCACATATAGCTTCTTCCTAAAGGTTACAGAATAGGGATTTCATCCCACACTCATACAGCCACCGAAGAGCGCTTGCACATCTCCAAGTGCAAGAAGGTAACCTCTGCTGACATCTTTCTATCCAGACCACCCCTAAAAAAGCAGACCACAAAGCCCCCCCGGAAAGTTCCAGGAGCAGCGTAAAACAGGCCCATGTGCGTGACGTCACGCGGAGCCTGCCCTTCCCATGGCAAGTGATTTATTGAGGTTTATTGGGAATGAATAGATCAAAGGCAACCGGAATGACAGGCCATCCCTCAGCCATCAAACCAAGGGTGGCAACAGGCCAAGGAAACTCACTTCCGGGCCAGATCTTCACCCACCTTGAGTGAAAGACTAGGGCAAAATAAAATGTCTGGGTCAGTTTGTTTCTTTTAAGAAGAACTGGGGGGCGGATAGGAATTTTTGTTTTGCAAACTGGGCCTTTCTGTAATACCCCCTTTAAAAAAGTAATAATAAAAAATCTCCTCGGGGAGCTAACCTTCTTGACATTTAATACAATCACCCTGGTATCTGTTTTTTTAAGAAAGGAAAAACAATGTATGAAACAAAGTAATACTTCTTCAAAACAAAATTTTCCCAGGAGATCCCCTTCTTGACACTTAGTATAATGGCCCTGATGTCTATTTTTAAAGAAAGGGGGGAAAGCATATGAAACAAAGTAATACACTTAGCATAACAGCCAAGATATCTATTTTTAAGGGGGGGGGGGGAACTACATGTGAAACAAAGTAATACTTTTTGGAAACAAAATCTTCCCAGGAGCTAACCTTGATGCTTAGTATAATGGCCCTGATATCTATCTATCTATCTATCTATCTATCTATCTATCTATCTATCTATCTATCTAAAACTATATATGAAACAAAGTAATACTTTTTCAAAACCAAATCTTCCTAGGAGCTCCCCTTCTTCACACTTAGTATAATGGCTCAGATATATCTATAGCTATATCTTAAAGGAACTACATATGAAACAAAGTCTGGGAAGTGTGAGGTAATACAAAGGTAAAGACATATATCCCTGAGTGTCATCTGACAACAACCAGAGCCCTTCCTCTCCTTTTTTCTTTAGTCCTGGTTTCTTATATGGCTTAGTTTAATAGATTGAAAGGGAGGAAGGGAAGAGAGAGGATGTCTTGAAAGGTTTGATTCTGGGGATGCCCTCCTTCCCTTCCCAATGCCACCCCAAGGAAGAAGGAAGAGTATAAGAAAGTTGGGTGAAGAGATCTGAGCAGCAGCTCAAAGGGGGTCTCAGTAGGATCTGAAGTGTGGCATGGGGGAAATAATAATAATAATAATAATAATAATAATAATAATGGAGGGGAATGGCAAAACAAGAAAACTGGAGAGAATCCCCCAAATTGGAAACAACTCCATTTACCCACCCACTCCTTTTTTGAAATGAAATAGAGAGATTTGGCCAAAAGAGAGAGAGAGAGAGAGAGAGAGAGATCTTTTGGCCAAGTCTTCCCAGCCCTGGCAAGGAAGGCACCAAAGAAAAGCCAAGTCAAAGGGGGTGGGGAGCCCAGCCCACCTTCTTCCCCAGACCTTTGAGCACAAGAGGGAAGAAAGAGGGAAAGAGTTGAGGGGAGAGAAGGAAGAGAAAAGAGAGAGGGGAGAGAGAAATAGATGGATGAATGGATAGACAGGCAGATGGGTGGAGGGAGGGCTAGCTCGGGGAGCTGTGCCCAGGCTCGGGGTGCCATCCTGGCCCTTGCTGCCCTCCTCTGGGCTGGGTACCTGCGGCGCGTCGGGGCGCTTGCTGCTTCCTCCGGGGCATCGTGGATGGCAGCTGGAGGGACACCGGGGCCAGCAGGAGGCCAGGAGGGTTCTTGCTGCTCCTCCTGCTGCTGCTGCTCCTTCTTTTTCTTCTTCCTTTTCTTTTTCTTCCCCCTCTTCCTCTTCTTCTTTTTCAGGTGCCCTCTTCCTTCCTCCTCCTCCTCCTCCTCCTCCTTGCTTTCGGGGCTGAGGAAGCGGGAGGAGCCGCGGAGGGGCTCCAGGCTGAGCTCCAGGAGGCAGGGCGGGCAGGGTTTTGTTGTGGTCCTGGCTGCTGCTCCTGCTCTGGCTGCTGCTGCTGCTGCCTCCTCCGCCGATGCCGATGCTGCTGCTGCTGCTGCTGCTGGGCATGCACCGAGGGGGGGGCGAGGAGGAGGAGGAGGAGGAGGAGCCAAGGAGAGGAGACCCAGAGGCTCCGGCGCCGGCTGCTCAGGCTGCTGCTCTTGCTCTTGGCATCAAGGAAGGAGGGAGGGAGGGAAGGGGCGGTCGCACTTTGACAGATCGCCCCTCGGGAAGGAGGAGGAAGAGGAGGAGGAAGAGTATGAAGAGAGGAGGAGGAGGAGAGCAGGAGGACGAAGAAGAAGAGGAGGAGGAAGAAGAAAAAGAGAGGAGGAGGAGGAGGAGAAAAGGAGGACGAGACGACGAAGAAGAGGACGAGTAAAAGAGGAGGAGACAGAAGAAGAAGAGGAGGAGGAGGAGGAGAAAAGGAGGACGACGAAGAAGAAGGGGACGAGTAGAAGAGGAGGAGGAGGAGAAAGAAGAAAAGGAGGAGGAGAGCAGGAGTGGAAAAAGGAGGGAGGACGAGGAAGAGGAGGAGGAGGAAGAAAAGAAGAAGAGGAGGTGAAGAAGAGGAAGGGAAGAAGAAGAGGAGGAGGAAAGGGAGGAAAGGAGGAGGAGTGTGAAGAGGAGGAGGAGGAGGGGGGGGTCCGAGGGAGTCCAACCCGGCTCCTCCCCGCCTCCTTCCCGGCCGAGCTCAGGGCATCAAGGGCGGCCGGGGCTCTTCGGCGTCGGCGGCTGCTCCTGTGGCTCCTTTTCCTCCTCTCCTCCTCCGTCTCCTTCTTCTCTTTCTTCTTCTCCTCCTTCTTTCTGCTCGCCTCTTTCTCTTTCTCTCTTCCAAGGCGCCGCGGAGGCTGCTGCTGCCTCTGCCCCGGGGCTTTGGGCTGCTCAGCCCCGGAGGAGAAGGCGGCGAGGCGCAGCGGGAGACGGAGCCAGCTGCAAGGGGCCAAGAGAGCCAGAGAGAGAGGAGAGCGTGAGGCCAAGCGGAGCCAGGCCCAGGAAGAGCGGAGCAGAGGGCAGCCAAGGGCCCAGGAAGGGAGACCCCGAGGAGGAGGAGGAGGGGAGGAGGCTCCGCAGGGATCCCCGGAGGGAGAGGGGAGGGGCCACAGCATCCTCTTGCCCCTCCTTCCCTCACCCTCCCTCCCTCCCTCCCCTAGGGATCACTTTCCCAGATCTACCCCAACCCCCCCACCAGGCTTCCCCAAGACAGCAAGACCCTCACCCGGACCTTCACCCAAACCCCAATCCTAACCCAAGCCCTAAACCTCAGACTTCAATCCTAACCCTAACCCAAATCTTAACCCAAACTCGATCCCAAGCGTAACCCGACTCCGAAGGCAGGAGGGGATCTCTCTGGATGAGGAGAGGGAAAGGGGGCTTGTGAGGGGTTGTTCTGGGGGGAGCAGAGGTGAGCCCCCTTCATTCTTCCCCCTTCTTTCCCCCCCCCCAAAGATGGACCCACCCCACATCCTTCAACCCCCACTCCCTTTCTCCTCCTTTCACACCCCTTCAAACTACAGATCCCAAGATCCAAACTACAGATCCCAGGATCCCCTAGCCAGGCTTTTCAACTCATCCTTGGCTCCTCATCCTTAGCATTAGGACTGCAGAAGGAGTCCCTGGCTAGGGATCCTGGGATCTGTAGTTGGTGGGGGGGGGGGGGGGCGACACAGCAGGCTCGGTGTCTCAGTTAGGAAACTATATATATGTTTATGGAACAAATATAGATATAGATAATAGATGGATGTTATTGGGGCAGTGGAAGCTCCCCTGCTGGACCTACCCGACTGCTCCTGGAGCTGGAAGCTCGTCGGGAGGCCTGATCTCCCACGATCGTCGCGGTGTCGGCTTCTCTTGACCCCCTCCCCCCTTGGAAAGGGGCTTCCTTGATCTTGGAAAGGGGCGGGTTCTTCCCTTTCCTCCTTCCCTCCCCTCCCCCTTCTCTGGCTTCACGTTTGCATCCTTCCCCCCAAAAAAAACAAATCCTCCAAAGAAGGAGAGGAAGAAGTTTTTTTCCCCTGAAGGGAATAAAGAGTCCTGGGACCAAAAAAGAAAGCTTCGATTTCCTCCTCCTCCTCCTCCTCCTCCCTTCCTTCCTTCCTTCTTTCCTTCCTTCCTTCCCACTTTTTTTTCTTCCTTTCTTCCTCTTCCTTCCTTCCGTCCTCCCTCCCTCCCCCTCTCTTCTTCCCTTCCTTCCTTCCTTTCTTGTTTCCTTCCTTTCTTCTTCGTTTCTCTTTCTTTCTTTCTTTCTTTCTAGCTCCCCCCCCCACTTCCCCCCCCCCATCCCTTCAGCCTCCAGCCCCTCCTCCCAGTCCCAAGTTCATTGCCAGGGAACCGATCTTTACTTATTTTATTATTTGTCTTCCCATGAAAACATCCCACAGAGAGAGAGAGAGAGAGAGAGAGGCGCAGCATCCTCTTGGCCTTGGCCAAAGCGAGGCTCTCTGCGTTTGATTAGGCAATCCTGGCTGGCAGAAAGGTAGGAAGGGGGGAGATAAGGGGGATTCTAAACAGGGACTGCATCCGCACTGGAGAAATAATCCGATTTGACACCGCTTTAACTGCCAATGGTCAAGGCTATGGAATTCTGGGAATTGTAATTTGTTGTGGGGCGCACCACAACAAACTACAGTTCCCAGAATTTCATAGCCTTCACCATTGGCAGTTAAAGCGGTATCAAACTGGATTATTTCTGCAGTGTGCATAAGAAGGTAGAATCAAGCACCTACTTGACAGCTAGTTGCACTCTGATGCCCCCCAGGTTCTCTCTCTTTCTCTCTCTTTTTATCATCCCTTCCTTTTTTCTTTTCTTGTCTTTTCTTTTCTTTGTGTGACTCCGAGGTTTAATACGGACGACCGCCTTTAAGACCCAGACGCTGGCCTTAAGTGCAGCAAACACCCCTAGTAAATTATTTTCTTTCCCACACCATCCTTATCTTACCTTCCTTCCCTTCCCATCCTTCCTCCATCCTTTTCTTCCCACTTAACATTCAAATTTTGAATTTGGGTTTTTGAAAAAGAGAAGAGGTGGGAGATGTACAAAGATAAGCCTCACTTTTTTTTCCCCACATTCTCCCCATCTTTTTTTTTAACGAGTTGAGTTGTCTTTCTTCTTTCTTTTTCTTTCTTTTTCTTTTCATTTTTAGAGAGAGGATTCTTTCTTGGTCCAGTTTTGGAAGGGGGCCAATCAATTTCCTTGGAGCAAAGCCAGGGTGAGGTTGTGTTGTGCAATGGATTATCACCACACATGCCAGAAAGTGAGTAGTAAAGTTATTGGAGAAAGGGGGGGGGGTTGTTTGCCTGGGCTGGTTTGTAGAATAGAAAGGAAGCAAGGAAGGATGAAAGAAAGAGGAGGGGAGAGAAAAGAAAGGGAAAGGGAAGACATGTTTCTGAATAATACTAGGCAAAGAAAAGTTTTTTTTATCATCATCATATCTTTGAGTAATGTGAAAGAAATGTGAAATAATATATATATATATAATAATATATATATATATATATATAATATATATTATTTCCAGTTTATATTATTGTATGTGTGTGCGTGTGTGTGTGTGTGGTGTGTGTATATACATATTACATACACACATTATCTTGCTAAAGAAGCAAAAAGAGAATAGAGTGAAGTGTGAGTTGCCTTTGTGTACGGTTCCTTTCGATTGCATGAACTATAGATTAAGTCCTTAGGAAACTATATCGGTATAGCTCTAGATAATAGACTTTTCCCCCTTTGTTTTGGCGTGGAATGTTGTTGGGGCTGCCTTTTATTTCCCTTCTGCAAAGAGGCAAGAGTGCTCCTTCAAGGTTGCCATCGTGTCGCTTCAAGTTCTTTTTTTTTCCCCCTTCTCTTTCCCCCTTTTTTAAAAGAATCAGCCTTTCTCTGTGACTGCTGGGTGTGTGTCTGTGTTGTGATTTGTTGTCTCCAAAATCAGCGACTTTGTAGGAATGGGATGCTTGAGTTGTCTTTTCTTTCTCCCTCTCTACTTTCCTCTGCTTTTGCATGCATTTAAAGTCCTCCTAGCATTCTGCCTAATCTTTCCAGAGGGGCATCCATTCAGTGTCACATTGGATTGATAAACAAAAACAAACAACACTCACACCCGAATTGCAAGACCACAGGCCAGAGAAAGAGGAAACTAAATGGACTCCTTTTTGTTTTTTGTTTTGTTTTTTTGAACTGATCTAAATAATCAGATAATACTGTTTGAGAACTGCTTGAACTGCATGGCTCAATGAGATTGAATTTCTGGGTATGGTAACTTGGTTTGGGGCAGGAAAGGGAACCTTACTTCCTTTCTTCCTTCCTTCCTTCCTTGCCCAGAATTCTATAGCATTGAGCTGCTCAAGTGGTCTCAACCCGGATTAGTCCTGCAGTGCGGACGCAGCCTTAAGAAACTAGAACCTTTGATACCAATTTTTAAAAAGTTGAATCTTGAATTGACAAAAGTTGTGTGCGAGTGTGTAAGACGTCGGAAGTTTTAAAAACCCAACAACGTTAGAATGTATTTGTTTTTCTATAGAGAAACCACAAAAAGATGTCTCAAATGTAGCTTATTTATTTTGTTTTTGTGTTTTTGCTTTTTTTTGGGGGGGGGGGATGGGGAGATGGAGGTCGTCTCTAACCGGGATGAGTTTTGAAGACTACACACACACACACACACACACACAGAGAGAGAGAGAGAGAGAGAGAGAGAGAGAGAGAGTACACACACACACACACACACAGAGAGAGAGAGAGAGTATGTGTGTGTGTGTGTCTTTTGCCTTTGGCAGAGAAAAGATTTGGGGCTGAACTGGGGAAATGAAACCCTTGGAAAGGGGGACCGCGAAAGTTTTACTCTTTTTGTGCCCTCTGCTGCATTGCTAAAAAGCTAGATTCTGGACCTTGGGATTTCTTGCCAGGCTCAAGATCAGAAGTGGCTGTGATTGTCAAGTAGATGCTCAGTCCCCGAAACTACTTTTCTTCTGAGTTTGGAGAGAAGAAATCCATAGGCATCTTCCTCTTTCTCCATCCTGGCATCTTCTTCTTGTTGTGGTGTACATTCAAGTAGTTTCCAACCCACGGCGACCCTATCAGAAGGTTTCCTTGGCAAGATTTCTTCCCAGGGGGTTTGCCATGGCCAGCCTCTGAGGCTGAGAGAGTGTGACTGGCACAGGAATTGAACCCTGGCCTCCAGAGTCAAGGCAATATTCCTTCCCCTATACTGGTTTCACTAAGGTCTAAACAGACAGCAGAAATAATCCACTTTCAGACCGCTTGAACTGACCAGGCTTAATACTAGGGAATCCTGGGAACTGTAGTGTTGTGAGACATTGAGCCTTCTCTGTCCGAGAGCTCTGGGGCCACAATAAACTACAATTCCCAGGATTCCCTAGCACTGAGCCAGGACAGTTAAAGTGGCCTCGAACTGGATTGTTTGTGTAGTATGTTTTGGGCGATAAACTACAATTCCCAGGATTCCCTAGCACTGACCCAGGGCAGTTAAAAGGGTCTCAAACTGGATTATTTCTGCAGTATGTTTTCGACCTTAGCCAAGCTGAACCCACAAGGACCCCTAATATGGCAAAGATCCACCAACTTCCCTCTCAGATGGGACTTCCCCCCAATCTACTCATCATGCTCTATCCTTTTCTTTGACGTCACCCGTGACGTCAAAAGGCCACCTTCCTGCTTTGGAGGCATCCCTGGACCCAGCTCCTGGATCGAAGGAGGCAAGAAAGTCGAAGGGATGGAGGAAGGACCTTCAAACCTGGTTTGCGGATCTCCAGAAAGCTGCACATATTAAATTAGGAATATCTGCATTTTAGCCACTTCTTTTCTACTGAGTCGCTTCTTTTTCTATTCGATATTTGGTTCTTTTCTATTTCACCTAATTCCAAATGTGGTCGAATGTGCAAAAGAAAAAAAATGCAGCAGGGGTAAGAAGAGAAAGAGATCCGTGAAAACTTTACATGTCCTCTTCCCTTAAATCCGTCTTTTCTTCCTCGGTTTCCTTCCTTCCTTCCTTCCTTCCTTCCTTCCTTCCTTCCTTCTTTTGAAACTCTCATTTCAAATAGGAGAGAAGGGTTTCGGCATCCAGACGGCAGAACTAATCCTGTTCGACTCCAGTTTCCCTGGAATTCTGGAAATTCTCAGTCAGAGAGCTGTGGTGCCACAAGAAACTATAATTCCCCCAAATTCCCTAGCACTGAGCCATGGCAATGAAAGTAGTGACGAACCGAATTATTTCTGCCATCTGGATGCAGCCAAAGGAGTCTTCCCTCCCACTGTGATTTTTGACTCATCCTCTTTCCCTCATTATTGATCCATGGAAGGATATACGAAGTGGATTTTCAAGGATGCATAGGAAAGAGGGAAAAGATGACAACTTTGGGTTGTTCAGCTTGGAGGAGGTCTTGTTAAAAATATATAATGAAGAAATCTAAACAAAAATCCATCAGTGATATCTTTATTGGCCAACTGAAATGCACAATATACTCTGAAAGCTTGCATTCCTGTCCCAAATCCACTCCCTCAAATGGAGTTGTACTGCTAAATAAAGTGCTGCAGTTTCTGGGTATGGGATGCAGAAGCACAATTTATATTAATATAATATATAATATATACATTTAAGGGAGGTGCAACCTTCCCACAGAGCAAAGTCTAAAGGTGACTAGTCTGCCCAGCATGGCACTTCTAAGATCAAGCTACTTCTGAGAGGTTTTACACACTGGAGTACTTACTTCTTGGAGCTTTAACACACCTTTCCCATAACTGCTTAAATGAACATTCATCCCTCTCTCTTTTGGGAGGCTAAGTTTATTTGACAGAATCCTTTGGCCTTCTCTATGGAGAAGAGGTAATAATAATAATAATAATAATAATAATAATAATAATAATAATAATAATAATAATAATAATAATAACAACAACAATCCCACAAGATTGGAACAACAGGGATTAAATTGTCTTCTTGAAAGATCTCAGTCTGAAGGGAAAGAAAAAGGGAAACAGGAAAATGAAAACATCACAGGGATATTCCTAGAGGAGAAAGGCAGTTTTTAAGGCCATTGAAACAGGGCTTGGCTTCTGAAAATACCAAGTTCAAGTTATTCCTTTCCTAGCTCAGGAGCACTGTGTTATTTGTGTGTGTGTGTGTATAGTGTGCATGTTTTCCATCCTCCAGTTTAATGAAGGGATTGAGGAGAGCTGCAGCCAGGCTGTTGGTTAGAAGGACCACTGAACTTCCTTGGTGCAACAGACTGGGTTCCAGTATGATGCTAGGCACAAAGCTGGTGATGACCTATAAAACCCTATAGGGCTCAGATCCCTAAGAAGACCCTACCTTCCCAAATAAACCTGTCCCAGCCATAAGATCTCTAGGGAACCCACTTCTCTCTATGCCATCCCCTTCAGAGGCAAATGAGATAGCAAGAGAGAGGGCCTTCTCTGTGGCTGCTCCCAGACTTTGGAAGCCTCTCCCAAGTGAAGTCAAGGTGACACTTCCTTTCCTTTCTTTTGGTTATGACCAGTTGGAGACATTTTCTATTCCAGCAAGCCCTGGGAATTTTTAAGGGTGATGTCCTGTTTTAAAGGGGCTTAAATCTGTTGTTAGCCGAGACTGTTTTAAACTCAATTTTTGCTATAGTTTTTAAGATATGCTTTTTATGGCAGTTTTCTCTCTTTGGGAAGCCACCTTGAGTCCCAGTTTGAGGAAAGGGAGCAGCATAAATAAGGAGATGGATGGATGGATGGAGCTTGTAGCCAACTGGATGGCCCACTGTAAGCAGTTAACATGCAAGAGTTATTGGCCATTTAGCAAATGCAAACAAAAATCCATCAGTGATACCTTTACTGACCAACCAAAATGCACAATATACTTCGAAAGCTTGCAACAAGTTATATTGTGCATTTCGGTTGGCCAAGAAAGGTACCACTGGATTTTTGTTTGAATTTGTAAGCAGATAGTTGTATGAACTTCTGCATTTAGATCTGTCTGAAGTTCTACATATGAACTTCCCTCCTAGTTATTTCTTTTCCCTGGAGTCCAGAAACCACTGAGTCTGCTTTCCAAAAGCCGGATCCTCGACCCTTTTGATATGAAGCCGATCTAGCTCCTGATTCTTGATGCTAATAATACGAATCACCAAAAGCTGGTCTTAGGTTGCTGCTGCTTAGGCCTGTTATAAAACCTGGGAGGAAGAAACTCACAGATCCCAGCCCCAGAAGGCTTTGAGGTAGGATCCTGGCAGAGGAAGGAAAGTACTTTTTGCCCTGGAGAAAGTGTATGTTTGTGTGTCTGGAGGGGGGCTGTCCACCTTTTGGTGCTGAAAACCTGTCACTGCCTCCTCCCTAATAAAATGTGAAAAGTTGGGGGGAGGAGATATATATATATATATATATATAAAGTTAGAGGGAAAGAGATATATATATATATATATAGAGAGAGAGAGAGAGAGAGAGAGAGAGAGAGTCTAGCAACTCGTCCTCAGATTGAAAAAAGAAATAAGCAATGGCGCAGCAAAGCTATCCATCATGCTTCCATTGAGTCCAGAGAAATGTGGGCAGGATTTGAACCTCCCTCCCTTTTTGTGTATGTATGTCTATATGTATGTGTGTGTGCGTGTGTGTGTGTGTGTGAGACAGAGAGAGAGAGAGAGAGAAAGAACAGCCTTGCCAACTTCACCTCGGATTTTTAAACAGGGCTTGCAAGTTAACACACACTTTCCTCCTCCTTCGCCAACATTTTCTCTGTATTTCTTCTCTCTCTCTTTTTTTGTTCGAAGAAAAAAGCAGTCTCCCTCCAACTTCATTTGCGATATTGATTTTAATGTTTTCCTAAGGGAAGAGGAAGATAAACGTGGGATTATTATTATTATTATTATTATTATTATTATTTCTGGACTAGCTGCAAAGAGAGAGGAGGAACCGACCTCTACTTTGGAGGAGTTCGCTTTGCTTGTAGGCGACTAGGTGCTGCAGTTGCATTCAAAGCAAAAAAAGATTGGGAAGAATATACTCCAAAAGGCACTATGTAGTCCTACTTAAAAAGGGAGAACAATTCTTGGGGAAGCTTTGGATGGGGATAAGGGACTGTTTGGAAAATCCCTCGAAAAAATAACACAACACAAACCCTTTCCCTCCACCATCTGCCCTTGGGGCTAAAAGGAGAAGGGGAAAAAATCCTTCCAATATAAATTGTTTTGCTAAGCCAATTGACCCGGGAGCCAAGTTTGCTTTTCTGATTCCAACTGATTCCAGCAGTTTGGGAATTATTTTTGGCTCCCCAGGCACCAGATGTTTGCTCTGTCCGATTCCTTCGCGAAGGAAAGAAGAGATCAAGCCTAGAAATGCCCACCTTTTGGAAAGTTGGAACACCATTGTTTTAAAAAAGTGCTTTTTTGCCATCCATGTTGTTGCCCTTGAAATTTCGAAATATATATATATATATGGGAGGTAATCTTGAAGAAAGTCCCTTCTTCATACCTAGAAGTGCAAGCTTTGGAGCCAAAAGTGTTTGGATAT
>NC_056529.1:10677837-10689663 GCF_019175285.1 Sceloporus undulatus | reverse complement strand
ATTATTATTATTATTATTATTATTATTATTATTATTATTATTATTATTATTATTATTATTTTGCATCCGCACTGCAGACATAATCCATTTTGAGAGCACTAGGGCTGGATAATAAATCCAGACTGGGGAAATAACCCGGTTTGGCCCCTCTTTAACTTGTTGTCTGGCTCAAGGCTATGGGATTCTGGGAGTTGGAGTTTGTTGTGGGGCCCAAAGCGGAGCTCTTGTTGTGCCCTGTCTTGGCATCTCTTTGCCCCCAGCCAGCTCTTTGGGATCCACTTGGACTGAGCTGCAAGACCTCGTTTTAATTCTTCCGATCCTTTCGCCCCTGGGATCTCCTTGGACCCCCACCTGGCCCTCTTCTCTTTCACTCCTTCTCCTGCAAACCCTTGGCAAAACTCAGGAGAAGTTCCTTCTTTCTCCCGAAAGAAACCTTAGGGGACATTACTAGGAACTGAAGGGAAGAGAAAGGAAGGGAAGGAAGGAATCTCTAGAGAGAAATACTCAGGCATTTTGCTTAGAAGTTGGGCAAGGATCTTATTCTTTCAAAAGCCTGGAAGGAGCACAGAGGTTGCCACTGGGTCACTTTGTGCAAGTCACACTCTCTCAGCCTCAGCCATGGCAAACCTCCTCTGAAGAAACCTTGCCAAGGAAAGGCCATGCTAGGTTGGCTTTAGGGTCGCCCTAAGTCGGGAACCACTTGCAGGCACACAACAACAACAACAAAAATTGTGTTTTCCTTTTTGCAAAAGGTGGGATTGCTCTTTCTCTGCTTGCAAGAAGGAGCCTCGCATTTCCAAAAGCCCTTTTCTTTTTTGCCACGGATCTTAAACCTCGCCTCCTTTCTCCAAGTTGGAGCGAGGCTCGATCAGAAGAGAAAATCCTCTGAATAATAATAAAAATAATAATAATAAGAGGACGGAAGAAGGATGAAGAACAATTTGTCTTCCTAGGAGTCGGCAAACTTCCTAATCTTCTTTTTCAATTTAAAATAATAATAAAAAGAAATTAAAAGGAGATGCTCTTTGCTTTTTGTTAAAAAGCTACCGATTCAAAGGCTGCATCCGCACTGCGGGAATGATCCAGTTTGAATCCACTTTAACTGCCCGGGCTCAATGCTATGGAATCTGGGAACTGTAATTTGGCGAGACATCCAGCCTTCTCTGTCAGAGAACTCTGGTGCTCCAGCGAAAGTACCCTTCCCAGAATTCCATAGCATTTTGAGCCAGGGCAGTTAAAGTGGACTCAAACCGGATGATTCCCGCAGGGCGGATGCAGCCAAATTGTGAAAGAAAGGTGCCAGGGCAACAACTGTAATAAAGCCATGGAATTCAATAGGATAGCCTCCTAAAGTGTCATTTACAACAAGTGTCGAAATGTAGCCAGACCCAGAGGAGTACCATAGGGATAGAAAAGGAAAAAACAAAGGGGGGGGGAGAGAAGGACTTTTGGGTGCCAATGTATCCACTGCAACAAAGCAAAAGGAGCAAAATATGAGAGATCTCTGACTACAGGAGGAAGTTTCTTTTCTTCCCTCTCAAGGCAAGATCTCCAGACCTCCAACAAACAAGGCTGCAAGAAACCACAAGCTCTGTTTGTTGATTCTTTCTTCCGCAGTGGAAAAAGCCAAGTTACTCTCCTGATATGAACCTATCTTTGTATTTGAAAGGCAGCTGATTAATGGAGAGTGAAGAGAGGAAAGGAGTTTGGTTGACTACTACTGCTACTACTATTCAAAGATAGAGCTGTGTTAGTTTGTAGAATCAGTACCAAGGGAGATCTTGCGGCACCTTTGAGACTAACTGGAAGAAATAAATTGGCAGCATGAGCTTTTGTAGGCTTCAGTCTGCTTCCTCAGATGCATTTGGTGGACTGGAAGCCAGGTACACACTATGGCCTGTATACGTCTGTGCCTGGCTTCCACTCTGACAAATGCATCTGAGGAAGCAGACTGAAGTCTAGGAAAGTTCATGCTGCCAGTTTCTTTCTTTCATTTAGTCTCAAATGGGCTACAAGATCTCTCTACATCATCATCGTCATTATTATATCCAAATGCATCTGAGGAAGTAGACTGAAGTCTACAAAAGCTCATGCTGCCAACTTCTTCCTTTAGTTCGCCTCAAAGGTGCTACAGGATCTCTCTACATACTGATTCTACAGACTAACGTGGCTATATCTTGCATATTAAATAAGTATCAACTAAATTATCTGTGAAGTTGAAACCATACAGTATATATCCGTAATCAATAAAACAGCCCAGTCCAGCACACTATTAAAAGCTTAACCCAGTCCATTGCTATAAATGTGAAGGAATGAGAACATATTTACTTGGATGGGAGACCACCAACAAATCCAGTCAAGCCTTCATATCCACAAGGCATACATGCACACATACATACACACACATAAGGACAGCAAGGAGGGAAGATGCCCAGCTTTCCTTAGGAGGGAGTTCCAAAGTTTAGGAGCAGCCACCAAGAAGACCTTTTCTTTTCTTTCAGCAAACCAGCCTGAGACGTTAGGGAAAGAAAGAAGAGCCTCTTCTAAGGAGCTTGGAGTTCAAGCAGGCTCACATACGGAGACCAAGTAAGAATGGAAAGAATAGTCAAAAAGATTCAAAAAATGGGTGAAAAACATATTTTTCAAACGTTGAGAAAGCCTGTTGAGAAGAATCATGGACTGATGGGAATCTTCACAGTTCATAAATCATTCTGCACAAAATTGCATTTTGTGTAGAAGACATCTTTTGTGGATGTGTGTGCCTGCAGGAGACAACATTTTCTGTGTGGAAAATAATAGGCCAGCACAGAAATATTAATTCTTTTGTAGAAAATGCTTTTTTTATGCATAGAAAATGCTATAATCAGAGATATGTTGCAAGTTAAATTCACACATGGGTGATTTTGCACAGAAAACAGCATTTTCTGCACAGAAAACCATCTTTTCTGTGCTCAAATTAACACTTCTGCTGTGAGATAAGTACCAAGTTGTGAATTACCTTCCCAAAGTGCATGGTTTTCAAAGACTTTCGCCCAGTGGAATGAAAAGTGCTGAAATTATTCATTGCTGTCTCTAAGAAACCTAGTGAAGAATTACATCCCTGAGATTGTTGCTGTTATTATGTGTCTTCAAGTCATTTATTCACAAGATCTGTTCAGAGAGGGTTTACCTATGCCTTCATCTGAGGCTGAGAGGATGTGACTTGCTCAAGATCACTCAGTGGGGTTCCATGGCAGAGTAGGAATTTGAACCCTTGTCTCCAGAGTTGTAGTCCAATACCCAAACCACTATGCAAGGTCCTTCAAATAGCCTGGCCCCAAGCCATATAGGGTTTTATTGGTAATTATGGATTTGCTGAAGGGGCCAGTATGTGCTTCTGTTTGGAAATCTGCATGGATTGCTTGCAAAAATAACCCTTGGAACAGATGTGGATGCTGTGAGTGATACCTGGTTTCCACAGTCAGTTTCTATCTCACTGATGACTGGAAGACCATTTATAGATGGTCCACAACTTCTAGCACAACTCATTCCAGAGTTTCCATCCCTAGTGCTTCCTACAAGAATTGCTCATCCTCTTCTACAATGGATGAATTCTGATTGTAAACCCAACATTTTAATCTGTAGTTAATGAATGAATCAAATCAATGTCTATTAGAGCTTTCAAACTTTAATTGAAGGAGCATCCCCTGCACCTTATTCCAAAGCATCACTTTCAGCCGCTGTCATTCACTGGAGCTGATCACCCTGCCATAGGAATTAAAAAGGGCCTGCTTTATTCATAAGAAATTACAAATGTCTCAGTTGGGTCTGAAAGCATTAATTGATTAATCAGAATGATGATTTGATGAGTTAATTAACTGCAAATTAAATCATGCTTTCATAGAAATTCTATATGCTGGTGGGGAGGAGGAAAGGTTCACCAGTTAACGGGAATGACGGAATGAAGCTGAAAGCTTATTCAGCACAAAAAGAAAATCCATCTCTTGTCTACTGTGAATGACTTTTAGACAAATAGGATATTAGGTGGGAGAAATAGAAAGAATTTACTTTTTAAAACATTCTCAGTCCCTACATCTAATCTTGCATCAAGTCCTGTGAATCGAATATAAAAATGGGGCTCTGTTTTCAGCATTCTTAACAAAACTATGTCTTGAGATTTGGGAGGAGTCATGGCAAACTGTACTAAGATACAAGCTTTCCACCTCTCCTCTGGTAGAACTCTTATGCCTTTAGAAGCTGCATGGCCTGCAAATATCAACATGTAAAATCTTTCCCAGTCTGATGGATTTCCATATGTTATACACCTACTAAAAAGGGCTAAGTGCTGTACTAGAAAGGTTTCATTGTACCATCTAGGGACGTCAATTCTCATGAAATTTCTTCTTGAAGGAAACAATAAATACATTTTCAACATTTTTCTTCCCACTGTGAGAAAGTCTTCAAAAACCGCAGTTTTTGAAGCCTTTTCACAATTTGTGATTATTCTGTGCAAAAACCAAGTGGTTGTTTTGTGCACAGTATTTCCTGTGTAGAAAATGCTTCCAAAGAGGGTTGTTGATTTGTTTTCAATGTAGGATTCATTAAAAAAAATGTGTCTTGCACACAAATGCACACCTATCTGCAGGTTGAAATGATACTGTTTACTCTCAACGCCTTAAGATTCTGCCATGTTATTCCTTGCATTTGTGGATCAGGTCTTAAGTGCAAAGTGCCACCATCCACTTGTTGTTGGACTGCAGCTCCCAGCATTCCTAGCAGTGGTTCTGCTAGATAAGATAGATGGAAGTTGAAGTCCAGCAACAGCTGAGAGGTCACATTTTGCATTGCCCAGCCTTCCAGTGAGTAGCCATATAATTCTGCATTGCAGAGGACAATTTTCTATGTGATGCTGTTTCAAAGCCCAGTACTGCTGTCCATTAAAATAGCCTTGAATTTGCACATGGACAGCAAACTGAACACAAGCCATCTGGTCAGAATCTTCATTGTTGTGGCGCAAAGTATTTCTCTCTGAAATGTAAGCATTTCCAAATTTCTCTCTTTTTTGTTTTGGAAATATTGTTGTCGTGTGCCTTCAAGTCATTTCTGACTTATGGTAACCCTCAGGTGAACTTGCCATAGGATTTTCTTGGCAAAAGGGGATTTGCCTTTGCCTTCCTCTGAAGCTGTGAGAGTGTGACTTGCCCATGGTCACCCTGTAGGTTTCCACAGCCATTTGAACCCTGGTCTCCATAGTCCTAGTCCAACAGCCAACACTCTCTTGTAAGTAAATCAGCATACAAAATTTTATGCAAATGTGTGCCTTCTCTTTTGGTGAAACACATGTGGTTATACTCAACCAAATGCTGGTTAAAAAGAGGGAGAACATATTTGGCATTCACAACTGAGTGGGAAATGGTCCCTTTTCCTTCCTAAGTCTTAACTGTCAGGGCTTTTAAACCATCGCACCTCAGGATAAAGAAGGCTCATATTGTCTGTGCAGGTGAACTGTGATAATAGTAATAATTTTTGAAAAGCCCATTGCTCCTTCCTAATGGGATGCAGATGAAATGTGCATCCTGACCCATTATCCGGGACCACTTTGCATTATTGTCCACAGTGTAATGATGCTCAGGCAGGAGCTATATTCATTGGATCGATAAATAGGGATGCATTTATTTATCACTTTGTCTCTTACCTTTTCTCCAAAGGGATCAGGGCAGCATACGGGAGAATGTCCCCCATTTTCATTTTCGTTGCTTGTTTGTTTCTTTTGTTTAATTATCCTTGCAGCAATGGTGAGAGAAAGGTTAGGCTGAGAAATAGTCCTTTTGCCAATGGTAACCTACTCAGTTTCTTGATAAATAAGGGAGGTTTTTAAGCTAGGTCTGCCTGGTCCAAGAAAATCTTCTTTACCCCATTGCCTCTGGCTGGTGGGGTGGATTAATGACTCCGCTTACAGATCTTTTGGAAGTAAGCCGATTGTATTCAAACAAACTGTTATACAGATGTACAAAAGACCTAATTTCCTCTGCCTGAATTTCTATTCAGAATTCTTCAAGATGGAAAGAACTGGCAATAAATAAATGTGGAGCAGGCACACACACACACACACACACACACACAAATGTGTGCATCTCTATGATTTGGGATGCATCTAGTTGGCCAGTTGACTACATAGACAGTTGGGTTTATTCCATAGAGGTAACTTTGGTCCAAAACACACTGCAGAAATAATCCAGTCTGAGACCACTTTAATTGCCCCAGTTTTAGAGAATCCTGGTACTTGTAGTTTATTGTGTCACCAGAGCTCTCTGACAGAGAAGGCTAAATGTCTCAGAAAACTACAATTCCTAGCAGTGAGCCAGGACAGTTAAAGCGTCCCAAACTGGTTTATTTCTGCAGTATGTTTTGGCCCAATATTAATCTATCAGACAAAAAAAAGCTCTTTTAGCAACTTAAAAGATGGCAAAATTCATCACATCAGAAATTCTTATGGACTCCTGTGGAAATTTCTGACATATGGCAACCCTATTGCTGGGTTTTCTTAGCAAGATTTGTTCAGAGGGAGTTTGCCATTGCCTTCCTCTGAGGCTAAGAGAGTGTGACTTGCCAAAGGTCACCCAGTGACAGTTTGCTTTCTCCCATATTTACATTCTGAGAAACTTTGACTTAAAAATAAACTATAAATTGACCCTGCAGCTATTTTTTTTAAACACTTAATGTAGTCCACTGTTTGGCAAGTTGTCACAGAGAAATGGGTGGGAGTTGTCTACCCCTAAAAGACTGGTAGAACAAACCAACTTTTACCTAAGATGTGTGTGTGTTTAAACACACACACATGAATGCATACCAAAGATCAAATTGCTCCACCAATTCTCTTGAGTAGCATAGCGACTGCCATTTGTTCTTCCTTGCGTGAGGACAGTTGAAGGAGAGGTTGAAGGATAGCAATGGCAACCTCCAAGAACTTTGGGGGAAAGTCTTTCTCTACATATTTTGTTTGTGCTCATTAGGGTGATAAAAGCAGGACAGCTGGTTTCATTTTCCCTGTTAGTTGTGACTACCGTAAGTGCCACGCAGGTCAAACACAATGTGGAAAGTAAGAAAAATCTGACACTATCATTGATTTGCTCTCCTTGTACTCATGTCATCCTCGTACACTAGAGACAAAGAAATGTGGCTTCAAATTGCAATTAACCAGCTTTGGGGCAGGTGCCTCTCGTTGGCGATTTATTCTTTTCAAACTTCATGTCATCCGGAAAGCAACACTCATTCATAACATTCATTCATGATCCTTCCTTTTAACATCCCATGTACAAATTTAACATGGCTGGTACCTAGGTGATCTGTATTCCGTTTTTAAATCTCTCCCTAGCTAGCTATCATCTACAATTCTCCTACCTATCTAGGGATGTACACATTTAAATGTCTTGTGGCTTCAAACACTTTTTTGGCTGGCTCTTGAAAGAACAACCCCCAACTTTCCTCTTGCCTACCCCCCAAGAAAACCCTGTTTTTAAAAAGTATTAGCTTCCTTTCAAACATTCTTTAACCTTTAATGTTTTGTAACTTGATGAAAAGAAAAGGTCATTTTGTTCAGGAGGGATGTGTCTACTCTGTAATTGTTCTCTGATAGCTGCAGACGTTCAGCTCTGGATTTTATTTTAAAGATCCCTCTATAGATGAAGGGCAGAGGGACTAGTGAGGTGTAGCATTGGATTAGGATTCTGGGAGACTAGGGTTTGAATCCCTTCTCAGCCATGAAACCTCTTGGACAAGACACACTTCTTCAGTCTTAAAGGAAGTCAATGGCTAACCTCCTCTGAATGAATCCTGCCAAGAAAATCCCATGATGGGGTCGCCACAAGTCAGTGTCAACTTGAATGCACATAACAACAACAAAAGCATCTACTCCACTCATCACTTCAAATACACATGCATGTGCTGAAAGGGTCAAACCAAGAAGCTTCAGGAGTCTATCTGCTCAACATAATTACAGAAAAAATGCTACTGGTTTAACTGCCATAGCTTCATCCTATGGAATTCTGAGTTTTGCAGATTCATAGATTCTACAAGTAGAGTGGTTCCTGGTCTTTGATTTTCCCCATGTTTTCGATGTCAGCTCCTAGAATTTCTGAACATGAACTGAACTGGCTGTGGCCTGTGAGAATTGCAGTCCAAAGCACCAGGAAGACCCAAGTTTGAGAATTACAGCACTTCTAGTGCACTTGATTGCCTTACAGCGAATTCTATAAGTACTTTGCAAAGCTACAACTTCCAAGATTCCATAGGCGAGAGCCATGGCAAGGAAAGTGTAGTGCAAATATGTGACAGTGGTATCATTTAGGTTTACCTTTGGCATGGGGGAGGTGATAGGTAAGCCTGTCCTTGGGTTCTCCTAATTCAGCATATAAACTAAGTATGGCATGGAAACTGAATCTGGCCCTTCTGTGGTCTCCATTTGGCCCACAGACCATGCTATGCTTCCTTTTCCATGGTATCATAAACCAGTGGTTTCTCAACTTTTGTACAGGTCTTTCCTCATTTCATTCTATAAGTTTGAAATCAATAGCAGCTGGCAACCCATGTCTATGGAACATTGAATCCACTCTGGGTTCTAGACCAAAGTTTGAGCAGTACTTAATCTCTCTTTGGGATAGGGTTCAGCACCATGGATAGCTTTATCCTTTACAGTTGGGGATAAAATCCAGAGCAGATTCATTGCCCCATGACATGGAAGCCCCAGGTTACCTATCCTTGAAATACTTTTCTTGAAGTTTAGTTCTTGACAGTAATATGTTGATATTTTGGGTCCTGTGACTCTGCCCATCACTGGAATATGACCCCATAAGTTTCTTTGAAACTGACTTTGGCCCTTGAGTTGAAAGAGATTCTGCACCCTGGCTCTCAGTCAAGTGGCAGGCAAATGTATGTTTGTGCAGGTTATGTAAGGATATGATGTGTTCAGTGGAAGGAGTCTGAAAATTTGCTGGGGAACATAAGAAGGAGAGAAATGGTAGTCAATTGAATTTAGTCAGTGAGTGAGAAGTCTGCTTCAGTTCATGCATAGCACAGAGGTTTGTGACCTGCACCAAAAGGAACTTTGTAAACTCTTTCACAAAAAATAACTTTGCCTCACCATCCTAGCGTTCTGTGCCTGCAACTTCATTTAGAACATTTTCCCCAGCATTGCCATTGTTAGACAATAGGAAGTCCAACAACCCTCCATAAACCATTGTTAGATCTTTGGGAGTGGCTGGCTGGAAAGTGGAACTAAGGTTGGAAAAGGAAGGCCCTACAAATAAATCTGGATGTTATATCATCCAGCACAATGAATGATGCGAACTCATTCTGTCCAACCGATTTTAGATAGGGTATGTCCATATGAATGAATAGTCTGAAATTATTTTACTTCCAGTCCCAGTTCATGTTTGGCAAGGACAGGCTGTGGAATTACCTTCCATGGAAGATTCAGTTGATCTCCTCTCAATTCCCTCCCCCAAGCATCAGCTAAATACCTTGTTAAGTTATATGTTGCTTAAATTAAATTATGTGGCAGAAGGGTGCAGAACAGTAGAAAGGGATGCTGATCTGAAAAAGAACCATCCGGCAGAAGAAAGTGATTTGTCTTACTGCAATGCAGCTGTAATCCTTATATTCACTTAAGACTCAAAGTATGCATAATTGTGCTTTGCATTCCCTGGCTTCCATGAGCTTACTGCATGCTTATGAGTGTTACTTCCTGATTGTACTATCAGTGTGCTGTCTTCCAAAAAATAATAATAACAAATATTTATATTCCATCTGTAAATGCAGAGATGTTCTGTTGACACTCACAGTAGGAAAGGACCTTGGGGAATATCAGGTCTAATTCCTAACAAATGGCCATCCAGACTCGGCTTCAAAGTTGCAAGTGAAGGAAAACCCACCACATTCCAAGCAGTCTGGTCCATTATCAAACAGCTCTTACTCTCAGGAAGTATTTCCAAATATTCAGCTGAAATCAGCTTCCTTGCAATCCCCACTCATTGGTTGTTTCTCCAGAGCAACAGAAAACAAGTCTGTCCCATCTTCTACATGACAGCACTTCAGACATTTGGAGATCACTGTCTTGCCTCTCTTTAATCTTCTCTTTTCCAGACTAAACACACCCAGCTCTTTCAACTGTTTCTCACAGGAATTGGTTTCCAGACCCTTCTGGTCTCCCTCCTCTAGAGGCCTTATCTTTCTTAAAATACCACATCAGAATTGGATGTAATATTCCAGATGAGTGGCCTACAGAACAGAGTGCAAGTGTTACTGCTCATGATCTGAGCACTACTGTATGCATCTCTTAATTCAGCTTAAGACCGAAGTGGCAAGAAAATATTGTTTTAATAACTGATGTGCCAGATGTTTGCATCTATCTGCAGGTGGGATCCACTAACAAATAGTAACCATAATAACACTAACAAAATGAAAGAATGAGGTAGACAAATTTCAAATGGAAGGCATATGCCAATTCTGACGCACAAAGATTAGCATCAAACTGAACTACACTATAACATGTGTAATGTTTTTCCCCTGTAAGGATGAGAATGCATCTCTGAGGTGCAAATGTTGATTTCAGATAGGTGTATGTACACACAAATAAACACTCACACAAACTATCTACTCTGTATCCTGCAATCTTAGCAGGGACAGTAGATGTTACTGCAAGAAAAACAGCCGCAGTAGAAGAGATCAGAAAAGAAGACTTAAATTGATACAATTAATCCCTTGGAAATACAGCTAGAGTATCTTTTCTTATTCTTAACACAGTTCAAACATCCAGAGAATATGCTTAATTAAAATTTGGCTATACATTTTTAACAGATAACAAAAAATGAAAGAAATGGGCTAATTATATTGCTCAGCATTCTGCTATGTATTTTTTTAATAACACACTTTTCCAGCTTGGACCAATCCCAGGAGATGCAGTTCCTCATTTATAAGAAGGTCCCTGACGGGATTTTAAGGGGGGGGGGGGATATCTTATAAAAGGAAAATATATTTTGAAAGAGGTTCCTTGCAAGGATAAGTGGCATCCCAGATATATCACGGTTGAGGATGGGTGCTCTCCAAAGAGGCAACTGTTTCTCCTCTTAATAATTCCCCATCTTGTTTTTGAATCTTACAGCAACAGCCTCTGCCTTTAGCTCATCCTTGCACTTTTCCCAACTATCATAAATAGACAATTCTGAAAATTTGTTTTATTTAATGAACTGAAAGGTTGAGTCTTCTCCTTTGCGCATTAACTCCTGCTAATATACGACGGTACATATTAATGGTCGTTAATGGGCTAAATGCTCTTTTTCTACAGAGAGCCCAGAGGAGAGTGAATGAGGGGGGAAATTCCCCTCCCTTCATTTCAGATAATTCCACTGAATTGTTGCTATTTCCTGGCCCTCGGGGCACACAACTACCAAGGTAGAAGGTGTCTATGCTGGAAATATTAAAAGAGGCAGTGGGTTGGGGGGACTGAGAGAGAGGGATCAAAAATAGTGGGATTCAGAAAGCAAAAGTCTCTTGCTCTTCAAAATTGCTCAATTGGGAAAACTCAGACTCTGCAGAGAAATCATGCTCCAGTCCTGCTACTTTTGCAGCAACCACAGGAGAAGATCCTTTTTGCTGCACACCTCTATGTCTTTCTCTTGCTCCCCATTTTCTTTCCACATGGGGATCTTGCTCAGTTCCTCGCTACCTTTAGTTTTTGAGGGTGGATGGTTGGGGTGGGGTTAACTAAAATAAAACAACACTATTGGGGAATCAAAGGCCTGTTACAGACAGCCAAAATAAAGCTGCTTTGAGTCACAGTGGAGGTATGGT
>NC_056529.1:10648990-10674078 GCF_019175285.1 Sceloporus undulatus | reverse complement strand
GATTAGACCCAGATAAAACTCTGCATGCCTTGAACATGTTCTGAATGCATTGCATCGTTGACTCCATCTTTTCGAATGCTTGCATGTGTAAGCAACCAAACTTGCGAGATGTGCACTGAGTGGTTCCAAGTGTGAACAACATCTGGAATGGATGAGTGTGATGATTTGCATCATCATGCTAAAAAAAAGCGAGTATCTGAATGTAATGTTAGTTATGTTATTAAAGTGTGGTTTTTGACATGAAACCAATAAAAAGAATTAAAAAAAAAATCCAGGATGAACCCAGGTGGATCTCCATTGTTTAGACACATTCACATCATTGCACTAGAAAAATGACATCTGTATGTGGTCTACCAAGGCCTGCCAGGTTATTTTAGCACTTTAGGAAGAATGCTCCAAATCATTGATTCCTACCAGTATCATTCCATGCTATAGGCTTTCTTAGGTGTGCACATGTGGGGACACATTTCTATAATGTGAAGATGCAGGGGAAAACTAAGTGCTTTTACTTTAGGAGCCTTTCTTTTCATGCTCCTAAGCATGGAAAGAAAGCAAGGAAAGAAAAATAACCCTTCCTTTATAGATGTAGACTACTTTGCCAAAGAACGCTTGGTGGTCAAGTTTCACAAAGCAAGAAAAGAGGCAATCTGGAGGCAGGCGATAAGAGCAACAATTTACAAGTACAGGATCTGTTATGCAGTGGAGCTTTATCCATGACTCCAGTGTTACATGCACAATATGTAAGGGTTAATCACTGGATCAGTTTGCAGCTGGTGAGTCCTCCCAAGGGGAATCTTAGCAATAGACTCTTGTATGTAGACAAGGTCAGTTCTGCTCTTCAGGTCAGCAGGTCATGTGATAAAGGGACTCTGCAACTTCCAACTCCTAAGGACACGGTGCCAATCGCATTTTGTGGCTGCTGCTAGAACGGTCTCCTTGTGGTTTTAGCTGACTCCATCAAAATGCATGTGTAGCCCTGTGGCAAATATGGGGAGGAGGGTGTTCATATTATTTCTGTCCCAGCAAGTAGCATAAGCACAGAAGAGGTAAACAGAGAGGCATCCCTGAAGCTTAATATCTTAAAGGTCTACGTGCATTTCTTCTCTTATGGCCAGATATCAAAACTGCAAAGGAGGACAAGGCACCACAAAATGTAGCCATTCAAAAAAAAAGGAGGACATGCAAAATAAGTCTTAAACACTAATAAAAATAAATTCTTTTTAATTTATTTATTCTATTGCACTTTTTTATGTACTAGGCTGTATTTTTTTATGAACGTATTTCATTAAAATACCTTTTTGACTTGCAATAGACTTATAGAACTTTGAGCAAGACATCTGCTTGAAATTTTGCTTACTAACAACAAACCTTTGGCTGAATTGACCTTTAAATTATTCCTTTAATTTGCCCATTGTGATGAAATTAAGTCATGCTCAAAATGGAGGACATTTTGGAGTTCCTCCTGGACTGAAGGTTGAAATGTAGGACATGTCCAGGAAAAGGAAGATGGCTGGTCAACCTGCGCTTACTATTTATTTATTAAAATATTTATTTCATTCCCTGTAACAAGAGATCTTGGGGTGGGAAAGAGACAATAAAACCACAATTTAAAGCAATTCAACAAGACAATCAATCCCAAAATCCAATGAAACTCTAACGGTTGGCCCACAAGGCTTGGTGAAGAATCATGTTTCAACTTGGTTAAATTTGCCAAAATGAGGCATGCAAAAGGAAAGGCATTTCACATTTGCGGAGCCACAGATGCATAGATTTCTATGCATCTATGGGTGGATGCTATACTTTGGGATGCAGAAGATTTGCATAAGGATGGGTGAGAGTTTCATTTGGTTCACTTTTAATTAATAAATAAATAAATGAGAGCTTTCCAAAATGTGCACATTTCCTTGTAAGTTCAAGAGAAAGTGTATGACATTTAAAAGCTATAACTGCAGGAGAAAGCAAAGTTAATAAATTCACCCATTCAAGCAGGGGTCTTTCAGTGCTTAGTAGCTCTTTAAAGTCTGGCTTTGAATCACTGTGTATTCCAGGGTGGGCATAATGTGGCCCATGGGTCACATGTGGCCTCTGGGCCCGCTAAGTCCCCCAAAGCCCCAAACACCCCATTTTAAAAAACAGTGCATTTAAAAAATTCAGGCAATCCTTCCCCCTCCAAATTATGCAGAAATCCCACTAAATGTGTAAAAATATATAAAAATTATCACCTCTCCACAAATTCCTCTCATAGTACCTTAACCTACCTCTGTTTTTCTCAGCAATCTATCTTAAAATGCTGATTATTGTCACAATTTTCAGAGAGATTGCAGAAGAAAACAGAGATATTTGGGCTTGCTGTGGGTGGGTGGGTGGGTCAAAGCAGCCTGTGGGGGGCTGGAATGGGAGAAAATTCCCCCCTGGTTCCTAATGTTTGCTGAATTAGGATGACCCATGTGTTTGTCTATTTGTTCATCCATAATGTCCTCAGCACTTGTCTCCAACGCCACCTCAGATTAGTTTTCTTAATTTTAATTTTTTCTTAATTAATTTCTTCCTGTCTGCTTTCTTTATAGCCCAGCTCTCACATCCATATATGATAATGGGGAATACAGTGACTTGGACACTTCTAACTTTAGTGCTCATTTGTATATCTTTACATTTTTAGCTACTGTCTAGTTTTTTAATAGCTGCCCTTTCCATTCCTTGTTTTCTTTTGAATTCTTGATGGCAGTCTCCACTCTGGTCAATATTTGATCCAAGGTACAGGAAATCTTTGACTATTTCGATTTCTTCATTATCTAGGTTGAATTTATGCAGATGCTCAGTGGTCATTATTTCTGTTTTCTTTATGTTCTGTAGTAAGCCTGCCTTTGCACTTTCTTCTTTAATCTTTCTTAGTAGTTGTTCCAAGTCTCTGATATTTTCTGCTAATATGGTGTCTGTATAACTTAAATTGTTGATGTTCTTTCCTCCTATATTCACTCCTCCTTCTGAGTCTAAATCTGCTCTCTGTATGGTATCTTCTGCATACAAGTACATGGTGATAGAATGCATCCTTGTCTTACCCCTTTTTCAATTCAGTTCTAACAGTAGTATCTTGTCCTAAGAACAGATTCCTTATCAGGACTATTAAATGTAGTGGCACTCCCATTTCTTTAAGAGATTTTCATAGCCTTTTTAACCCTATCAGTTTTTACAATTATCTATCCAATGGCATGAAGGGTAAGGATCAAAAACCAAATAAGTAGCCCTTTTATTCCACAGTGGACATTCCATCTTCAAGATAGCTGATGCCATCAATGAAACGCCATTCATTATTGGTGCAAACATCCCGGATAGATCACCAAAACAAACAAATTTAGGAATGAAAACTATAGGCTTATTGTGCAGGTTTCCCCAATGCCATCATTTCTTCACAGTCTTCATTTCTGTTTGTATCTGATGCAAGTGTGAAACACATCCATGGGGTAAATTTTGCCAATGTTTTTTT
This sequence comes from Sceloporus undulatus, assembly GCF_019175285.1. Classification (NCBI taxonomy): domain Eukaryota; kingdom Metazoa; phylum Chordata; class Lepidosauria; order Squamata; family Phrynosomatidae; genus Sceloporus; species Sceloporus undulatus. The sequence continues at coordinate 10,670,594 of NC_056529.1, read as the reverse complement.
TAAAAAAGATATTTTAAAACAGAATAACAATCGATATATGAGGGTCTGGCAGCAACGTTTCTATAGTGGAGGGTTGGTCCCGTTCAGGGGGCAGGTTCTGTCCATTTCTCTTGTGCACTGCTACCCTTCTGCAACAGCCCGGCCCTCCGCCCCAACCAGCTTCAAATCACTGGGGAGAGGGTAATTTAAGCTATACTTGATGTAACCTATACATCACTGTCTTCTGGACCAGCTTTAAAATTAAACTCTGATGTACAAAGTTAAACCAAAATGAGATAAAAATTGGCAGGGGTTGAAGAGGGTCAAAGTAGTCAAAACAGAAGGTAGACTATTGCTTCTTTTGATTTATGTTATTCTGCACACTAGGAAAAAAAAATAAAATTATAAGTCTCACTGAGACTTTTTTCACTGCAAATAATGCATTCCTAATTTGTTTTCTATAGACTACCATGCCTTTGATGTGGAAGATGAAGAAATAAAATTATAAAGGAGGAGAAGAAGAAACAATGAGGTGGGGAGGAAAAGAGCATGTAGTTGGGCTTTTTAAAAAACTGTTAAAAGATAACAGTTATGCTTTAAACATAGTTGAAATGCTATTTTTATTGCCCATAAACGTTTATGTGCAGATATTTGTCTGAAATCTTGGATGTAAGTTTTTGAATATTAGCACACATATGTGAACAATAGAGAACCATTATTTGGTCATGTTTTCCATCTGCATCAATATTGCACAATGCCAATAACCACCCTCTTTCTCTGGACTTCTGATTACCAAATGTTTCCAGTACCTCCTATGGGTATTTCTACAATGTGATTGCTGAATAATTGGCATTGCCCATGTACCCTGAAGCAATGCTGGCTCCTTGTAAAGTGGTCCCATAGGATTACTTTATATGCGACAGGAGATACCTGCTTGCCACAAAATCACATAGGTAATGAACAGCAAGACTGGTCCTTTGATACAATACAGTTATAGCTTTATGATTCCACTATCCTTATCCTTAGCTTATATCTGCAAGTTGGCGAGGGGTGACAGACAGTGTGGTGTAGTGGGCTCAGCACTGGCCTACAACTCAGGGCTTGATTTGCTCCTTGAGCATAAAAAACCCATTGGGTGACCTTGGGCAAGTCACACTCTCTCAGCCACAGAGGATAGCAATGACAACCACTCCTTGAAGAAACTTGCCAAGAAAACTCTATGATAGAGTTGCCTTAGGGCCTCCATAAGTAAAAATGACTTCAAGGCACCCAACAACAACAACATTGAGGCATAAGAACTCTCTGGTTGTACCTCTAAACTGGAAATCCAAGGATTCTATAGAACAGAATCGTGGCAGTTAAAGTGGAACCATAGCACTGTAATTTTGTAGTGTGATATTTTGCTGTCTGAGGCTTTTTCTTTAGGGCTTTTTCTCCATTTCTCAAATCGCAACTGTGAGTTCAAGAACGCAACCCCAACATAAATCAAGACCTGCCTTTAATTGCAGGGCAGTTTTTAAAGATGCATACAGCATTGCAGAAGAGAAGTGGGATTGTCCATTTCCTAATTACATTTACAGAATCTGTTCCTGTGAGGACAATGACTACTCAACAATAAGTCGACCTCATGTATAAGTGGAGGGCAGGTTTTGGAGTCACAATTATGGATTTTGATATGATCCCTGGATAAGTTGAGGGTAAAATTTAGGGGCAATGTAACAAAGGATCTAAAGGATGAATCAAAGGAAAACAATACCAAAGAATTTACAAAATTTCAGCAGGCATAACTCTTTGTGCTCACCATAAAGGCTGGATGAATGAGAGAATAGAGAGGGGACAGTGCTTCCAGGACAGATTATTCTTGCCTTTCACCAGGAAATGGTTCCTTTTCAAATAAGAGTTAAAGTACAGTACTCAGTGTGACCCATGGATAAGTTGATTCACATTTTTGGGGTCAATTTTTTTGACTAAAATTTCTACATGAGTATATACAGTACATCATGATACATTTTTTCCCTCCTGTATGGTTTTTAATATCTTTTCTTGATGAAGAAGCCGGTGGAGCCGGCTTCTTCATCAAGCAACATATATTTTGTGCATTTTGGTTGGCCAATCAAGATATCACTGTTTGGGGTATTTTGGATGTTATTGTACTTTGCTGCATATCCTTTATGGCTGCCTCTGGATATGTGTTAGATACAGTCTGTTCAGAATTTAAAACTAGCTAACTAAGGCCTGAGACAGACGGGCCGAAAGCACCATCTTGCCACCAATACTAGCATGTGGCAACCACACGCTCCAGAACTCTAGTATGTGTGGGTGGTGGCCTAATGGTGGCATCACATCCACATGGGCACTGCCATCTTGATGTAAGGGACATGCAGCGTCCATATGTCACTGCACATTGCTCACATCATGAGTGCGCCAGTAGCACACTCAAAACATAACCCGGGCACCACAAAAAGAACCTGGAAAAACCGGGTTCTTTTTACTCCGGAGGGACGTTGCACGGTTTGACAGCTGCAGCATCCCTGTGGAGTTAAAACGGGCACCTGCAGACCGCCATTTTCGGGTGGTCTGTCTAGGACCTACATTAGATATCAGGAAAAATCAAATACTGAACTCTGCACGACTACCTTTCTGTTCAAGAAACCCATAAATGGGTTCCAGATAGCATACGTGCTTGTCTCCTTCATTTTATCCTCACAATAATCCTGACAGGCAGACTAAACTGAGGGCTTGCCTAAGCTCAACCGGTAAGGTTTATGGTTGAGTTTGGATTTGAAGCCAGGGTTCTTTGGACTAACTCCAGTGTTCTAACCACTCTACAACACTAGTTCTTTATATTCATGGAAATCACATCCTTTCACCTAAAAAAATGCTTCGACCACAGCTGGATTTGGTTACCCAGTGGGAATGTAATGGTGTAGCCTACACACCCACCTCCCTTGAGTTTTAGTTCACATACTTTAGGGCTTTTTCTCCGGCACTGAAACATCTCAAGGCTGAATCCTGAGTCAAGTTAAACTCTAATCCATTCCAGGGTTGTTAAGTTTCTAACCTGGGAAGATTATTTATTCCTGGATGTAGGCAGAAATAAATATTTAATGTATTGCCTGTAATAAAACATAAGCTTAAGTTGAATGGTGGTGTGTGTATGGAGGGGGGAGAGAGTTGCCCAATGAATGTGCTTTAAGGAGGAATGCCCTAATTTCTATCGCTTTGCTTTCATTATGCTGCAAAGCATTACAAGCCAAAGCAGTTTCCTGATGAAACCTTCTGATGGCAGGCTGCTTGAACAAGATGACTGTTTCTAATGATCAACAGCTGCCTCTGTGGTTTTTTCGCAGTCTAGTGATTCATGTCTTTTGCCCAGAAATGATCAGTGGAACAAATGTTTGCTTAGATATATTACAGAGGAACAATCAGGAGGTGGAGTGGGGGAAGGAGAGGAATGGGAGACAGTTTAATAGCAATGCGTCTGTCAGTTATCTGATAGTTTGACAATTAACTTAAACTAGTCATGGGAAGTAACTTGGAAAGCCTTCCTTTTTTCTTTTTCTTTTCTTTCTGCTTTTTTTTTTTTTAAAGCAAAATCACATCCTGGAAACTTCACTTTCTTCTAGGTTTTTACTTCATACATGAGAGCTACTGTGAAGCATATGCACTTCCTAAAGTTTCTTTTTAAACCTTTGCATCCAGTAGCAACTTGCATCCAATCTTCTATTCTTTTTAGGGTTACCCCTCAGCCTGTATGTTCCTGGTTGAGATAAAAAATGTGTTCTTTCAAATAACTATTACACACAATGGCTAAAAACATTGCAACAAAATGTTGCAGTACAGAGTACTCCTATTCTCCTTCCTTCCCCCCAGCTATGCTTTCTTCTTGGATATTCCTTTCCACTGATCATGCACAGCTTTCATTTGACTGTTTGGAGGTGTATCTCTTCATAGAATTTTCTCTGTAATGCTTTTTGCACTTTTGGAAACTTTGGGTTTCTCCCAGGCCTGGTGATATGTGCCTCAGTTGTTTGTGTGTGTGGTGATGTTTTGGGTAACATTAATGATAACCCTCACTCCCTGAACATATAGCTAGAAATAGAAGGGATGAAATAGGAATGCTCTTTCGACCAAGGAATTCCAAAATATAATTTAAAAACAATAACAAAAATATTTTGTTAATTAAAATAAAAAAATCAATGCTGAAACAGACTTATCCAGAAACCAGTGGTAAAATAATAATCAAATCAGATACTAACGAATGCTGGAGAGAATATACAAGAGACCACTCTCATTAGGTGACATTTCTCCCCTAAACACAGTAAAGGTAGTGATTGGTTCTGTCTGATTATCAAGCAAACACAAATGTACATCCATGTTCTGACTATTGCATGTGCGGATTCTACTGGATGTCAGGATGTCTGGGACCAATTTGGGCTAATCTATGGATTATGAGCTAATTTACTGATCATGTTTTCACTCCACGTGGGACTCAGTGTGGCATATGTACCAAGGTACTGATTAGAGTGCTTAGCTTTAAAATGTATAGGCTGCTTCTTCATATATTTTCAATCTTTTACACATAAACACACCAAAAAGAAATCGAAGGCTTTCGTGGCCGGCACTCGTGGTTTTTTGTGGGTTTTTCGGGCATCTTCAGAGGATACTGACCACTCTCTTCCATGCCAGCATTCTCTGAAGATGTCAGCCATAGATGCTGGCAAAACATCAGGCATAAACTCTTCTAGAACATGGCCACAAAGCCTGAAAAACCCACCAAAAACACCAAAAAGAATCAATCTGTCATTTAGCAGAGCGCCAGCACTGACTTCTTGTTGATATGTGCTTTCAAGCCATTTCTGACTTACGGTGCCCCTAAAGGGAATCTATCATGTGGTTTTCTTGGCAAGTTTCTTCAGAGAAGATATACCATTGCCATCCTCTGTGGCTGAGAGTGTGTGACTTGCCCAAAGTCAGCCAGTGGGTTTCCATGGCTGAGCCAGGATTCGAACCCTGGTTCTCCAGGGTCATAGTCCAACACTCAAACCACTACACCATGTTGCAGCCTTGCTTTCTCTACTTGCTCTCTGCTTATAATCTTGTGCATGAACACTGGTGGGGATCAATGTAATATTCTATAACGATGCTTATTTAAAGAGTATTCACAGTTCTTGTTGCGAATGACAAATATACAGGAAAGTGGAGAACAATACAAGCAGAGGCTGTTTGCTGCTGAAGGGATACACAGCCTTAGCCACAGGATTCTTTCAACGCACATGAGTCAGTGCCAATTTCCCAGGGTTAACTCACCCTGTGGCTTGTTCTTGTGGTTTAGCATGTGGGAGAGAAAGGGGAGGGGAAAGTGAGAAAGCGAGAGGATCAAATTGTCCTCACAGCATGGATTTCTGATGGGTATCCACATGAAGGAAGCCACTGGAGGAATGAGCAGGTGCACAGGTCTAATTATATTCTCTGCGTTGGGAAGGAGATGTAAACTTTCCAGTTGTTTCCCATGTAGATGTAAGGTGTTATTGGTAGTTATCAAATGAAAGGAGTGCACAAGGACAAGGCATCTGGAGAGAAAGGAAGGGAGGCGAGAGCATGGAAAAGAGATTAGCATAGAGACATGGGCTAGAGAACAACACGCAACAAATAAAACACATGCTGCTAATTGGCCCTAGACTTAGAGGTCATCTAAAGGAGGAGAGGCGAGGTGATTCCAGATGCACAAAAGGAAATACTTTTCTATGCAGCCTGTAATTCACTGGGACAGTTCAATGCCACAGGAAATGCTGGGGACCACTTGTCTAAATGGGCTCAAAAGTGTATAAGAACAATTTACACAGAATGAATCAAGTAGACAAGATGTGAACTTTAGGAGCAGAGGGAGCCTAGTACTAAAGGCTGATCACTGGGAAACCCTGTTGCTTGTTTTTGGCCTTCTTCCCAGAAGCATCTGGTTGCCCACCAGTTCATCTTGTGGCAGGATCCTATTGGCCCTTTAGTTTCTTATAAGAGCCATTACTTCAGTGCTGTGGATGGAGCAAACTGCAGGATAAGTGACCCACCAAAGTAAGCACAACTCCCACCTCCCTATATGATGTAGTTCTAGGTAAAGTATGAGCTTTCGGATCATCTGTCAACTTTGGGGAAGCCCATGAATTTCATAGGGATTTCTTAGGCAAGGAATACTCAGAGATAGTTTGCCGCTGCATAATATAATTTTTGCATTTTTGTTTTATCCCGATAAAGGTATCACTTTTTGTAAAGATTGTGGTATATGGCTGGTGATGAGTCTGAAGAAGGGGATCCTCTCTATCTGTGGGGACTCCCCATCATTCCTACAGTATAACCAACTCTTACTCTTTCCCCATCGATATGTAAATGCTCCCTCCAACCATTCTACATCTATTACTAAATCTTTATACACATGCCTAGCCACACATAACCTCTCATACGATAGTAGCAATACACCACCTATAGTAGAATTTATGAAACAGGATGGAAGTTTTATTAACCTGAGATCTTCACATGATGGCTTGTTCTGGGTAGCCCTTCTTTTGGAGAGTAGGCAAATGGAGATAGGGCCTTTTCTTCAGGCAGTGCCATTGGGAAATATGATGATTACTTTACTGCCATGACCGTCTTATGTATATTGTGTGAGCTTTTAAAACTTGTGATTTGTTGTGTGAAAATGAAGGAGAGGGAAAATGAACCATCCCAGGAACAACTGATGATGAAAAGTGGGATGCATTTTTAAATAAATAAATAGTAGTTTTATCTGTGAAGGAATCATTTCAACGGTTAGTATATTTCAACAAGCACAACAGCACAAATAATTACGCAGGGGTATGTGTGTGTACGTGTGTATATGTCACATAGCAGTTCTGCTCTGGGAAAACACATGTACGTAATCTTTGAGGATATTTCTGTAAATTCTTGCCTTCTATGCTCATAAACTACTATTTTAGCCATCTTTGTATTCCAGGTGAATCAAAGCTAGACTACCAACCTCTAGGGGAGTCTGTTTCATATAATTATCAGTATTCAAAGAATGACTGTAGATGTTGTGGCTTAACAGCAGGTGAATAGCACTTATCTGAATATTAAATAAAGTGCAACTGGATTTCTGGATATTACTTCCTGGCAAAAGAAACCCTTTCAAAGTCATTAGTACAGGAGACCAGTGCAGCAGCTATAGTGACCCCTAAGAGCCCAAATCTTTGCATCCTTCATTGTGTACATCTTTAGGGAACGTGTGCGTAAGACCACATTCTACATTTTCTTACTGAGACATTTAAGTTCAGGTTCCTTGAACTAAGGAATTTGCTTGAAGGTCTATGCTTGAGCAGGATAATCAGATGTTTCAAATGTTTGTTTTATAAACACTATTGGACATTTTCCAGTTTTTAACCAATTTCTTGTGTCTAAACTCCAAACTGAATTGGTATCTCATGCTTGAACATTTCAAATCCTGGAACACGGATGAGGTCAGATCAGTTTAAGAGCACTGAGATATCTAGATTTGGGGTGCAAAATATTAATAGCTTGATCCCACTTTCTCCCTTTGTCCACAGCTTAGTTCACTTGTTGCAAACTGAGTTGAAAGTGTGAACGTAGTTTGTACTCAGCTCAGTAGATGGGAGAGGAAGGGGTAGGATTTACCTTTTCCAGAAGTTTCAGGCAAAAGGAAACTGCTGCAGCATCTTCTTACTTTTGTGATTTTTTTCATTTGCCATCTTCACTATACTCTGATGTTGTTAGACCACACATGTCTGAGTTTTTATCTATGAAGTGTTGGAGGGTATGTAGTAATAGCAACCATCCGGTTAAGGTGCCAAGGTTCTATAAACATTTAAAACAGTGTGAACGTACACCAACGTAGTTGCAGTGGAACCCATAGGAGCACAACAGGAGTCACGACATTGAGAAACCTATTGCACAACAATTATTTCCTACTCACCAAGTGAGAGAGAAGACTGGGGGGAGGAGGTCGGAGTTCATGTGTGTTTGTGGAATACTTTACTGTACTAGGAAATCACACTTCTGAAACTTATGAGAATAGGCAACCACTTGCAAAACTGTTTTTTACACTAAAAGAATGGTCCAACATGATCAAATGATGTAAGAAGTCATCACATATCAATGAATCTAGTTTGCTTAACGCATAAATAGTGGCTAACAGAAGATGTGATTAGGCATCATAGCTTGGTTGTTACAAAGAATTTAAAGAAGCTGGTTATTATTATTATTATTATTATTATTACTGATACCCTTTAGAAATGCACTCAGAGTGGGTTACAAATGGTTAATTAGGCAGTTCCCTAATTAACAACTGACACTTGGTAGAGGACATCCAATTGGACATGACCCTAAGAGGTCTTTCCAGGAAGTCCTTCTACTGCCTATTACCAGCCTAAAGAATGCTGATTTCATAGATATGCCCAATGCTTTATTATGGCTACATGTATGAAAGGCCGTTCAACCATTGAAAATATGTTCACATGACTAGTAGAACAACCAGTCTACTGAAGGGAGTGATGCCATTCATATCATTTTCTGATGGGGAGAAATCTTATCAATTAACTGTGCATTCTTCTAACTATTTTAATCTCCCTGCAAAAGAGTAGTATAGTGGTTAGAATACTGGAATTAAATTTGAATCTAATCTCACCTTATAACTGAATGGATAGCCTTGGGCCTACTGCCAGTCTAATGTACTTTACAAAGTTGTTGTGCTGATAAAAATGGAGCAAGGAAACATAAATGTGAGACACAAATAAAGCCTCACATCTCATCTTTTCTGAGTTAAACCAGTTCAATCCCTTCTGTCTTTTTTTTCCCAGAAGGGTTTCCTTTTCCAGATCTCTCAGTATTTTCATACCTCTTTGAAGTGGTTTGGCCATTTTCTTGTTGAAATGCTTTAGCAAAGTTGTTCTTTCTATAAACGTCTTAATTTGAGGAAATTGGAATGATAAAAAAAAATTACCTTCAGGTCTGACTCTTGATCAAGCCCAGAAACCAGATTTTGCATCCCAGATTTAATAATATGTGGTCTACTAAGAGCTCACAGTTTGAGGGAGATGATACATTGAATCTGATATACAGTTTTATTGGAAATGTTCAATGGCTCCACCAGTGATACTTATAAATATTTAGAATGTTTTAGTCCATTTTTCATCTAAGGAATTCAAGGCAATGTACATGGTTCACCTTCACTGGCCCACCTATCCCAGCCTATTTGGCCATTGCATTAATCCTGTGCAGTAAGTACAGAGATGGTAACCAGCTCAAAATTGCTCAATGAGTTTTATGAAACTGGACTTTGACAATCTTACTCCAGCACTACCATGATATGCTAGGTTTCTTGGTTTGTATTTGCTGAAGTGCACCCAATAAATTTAGCACTTTCCACATTTCCTGCCAGTATCTTAATGCCTCACAGTCAGTTTCATGGATGAGTGGGGATTTGAACTGGAATCACAGCTACTCATTCTGATCACTACAAAACAATTAAGCCCATCATTTGTCCAAGGAACTGAAGAGCATGTACATGTTCATCTTTACAACAAGTCTGTGAAATAGGCTGAAAGACTGTGATGAACCTAAGGTCAACCAGTGAGCTTCATGGCTTCTAACCTCTACCATATCTCCTTAAAATAAAATTTGAAGTGAGTGGGCAGGAGAAGTCCTAGGTCAGGAGGTCCTAAACATCTACAAAAATCTTGAAGATAACCAAATAAATCCTTCCAAGATTAAAACAAATTCTCAGAAGGAGAGATTCACCAACGATGTCTCCTTCAGTGCCAACCTTCAGTGGCAACCTTCAGTGGCTAACTACTGGAATCTAAATGCAGAGTATAAGAAGGCAGTTCAACATATTAGATCTCAAACAACTAACTGTATTTTTTTTAAAGTGGAATTATTTTAAGATGTAATTAAAAAAGAAAGACAAAGGAAGTGCATTGCTATTAATTGTGTAAACTACTTTATGCAACATTCTGCATGCATAGTTGTACTTGAGTGCCTTTTTTTGACGTTCAAAGCAATTCAGGCCACTTTTTTCTTACTATTTTTTTGTAATCTAAAAAAATAATGAAAATAAGCACTTGTCAAAAATGATGATCTCTACTGGAAAATAAATGTTTACTAAAGACTTCTTTCTGTGTTCTCTTACAGCATTAATAATATTTTCTTTCTCCAAAGTTTTCTTGCATCCTTCAAAGAGATTGATTTCGCTGGGAAGAACAAACATATGCAAATTTAAAGTTGACTGCTGTTAAACTCCCCTCACCCCTCCTTTTCTCACCACAAAGAAATGTATCAGATAATTCCATATTGTGAGTCTACTGTATTTATATGTGTTTTTATCACTCCTCTCCCCTGCCCAACAATGAAGCACTACATAGCTTTTCGGCAGTGCCTATTGAAGAGGGACCTTGGTGGATAGATTTATATTAGGTTACCAAAATGTTGCTTATCATAGAAGGTTGAGTTTAAGAGAGGTCAAGGAAAAGCCTCACCCTGCAGTTGTGCCCAGCAATATTCAGTGATACAACAGTATCAGTGGGATCTGGCAGTGTTGTCTGTTGGGCAAGGCTGAAACAGAAGGGGGCTCCTCCTTGCCACCATTTCAGTGCTGCTTGTTCACATGCCCTTCCTAGAAGAAAACATGATAGCTATGAAGGGCTTTTCTTTTTGCTCCTGTCAAGACTTCCATGCTTTAAGAGGGGAGATGGTCAAGCAGGAACAGCAAATATAATGCTAAACATAGCTGGAGTTTGGGTGGGTGCGGCTGCAAGATCTTCCTCAAGAAATCAGGCCAAAAGTGATGTAACATCACATCTAGTTAGTCAAAATGGTAGCCATAATGGGTCTCGAGGGTCTGGAGGAACCCAAAGTGAGGTGGTTTAACCTCATAGCCCAGAGCATGATCATCTCAAAGAGGAAGAAGGCCAAGATTCCTAGAGGAGAGGTCAATGGCAGCCGATTGCTGAAGCATAGGTCGAGGAAGGTACCCAACAATGCTGATGGCAGATTGTGACTCTGGAAAATGAGCTCTCCAGTGTCTCGAGTGATATCATAGACCCATCCCATCCCTAGCATTAGGAATCTACTTTCCATCACAGGAGTAAAAGGCAACCTTTTATCTCATAGGAAGGAAATAAAGGAATGTAGTGGGAGAGACCACTCCTGGGGTGGGGGGGGCACTCAACCAATGAAGAACTATATCTACTTCTAAGACATAGCCATGTTAACCTGGAAAATCAGTATGCAAAGGGATCTTTCAGTGGCTTGGAGACTAACTGAAAGACAGAAGTTGGTAGCATGAGCTTTTGTAGACTTCAGCTCACTTCCTATTTCTATTAGCATAGTTCTTCTTGCTTTCTCTTTCTGGCCACTTTAGAATGTTAGCAAGTTGGAATATTCTTTCTGGTAAAGACTATGGAAATTATTGCACCCAGAAATCCTGCTGGGATAGATGTGGGATTTAAAAGTCAAAAAAGAGTGTTATCACACTTAACCATTCCCATCACATTAGAGAGTGGTCAAAAGGGTGTGGCCAGGACACAAGAGAGCAGAAGTTATTACTCAGGAAGAATACACAATACTACTATTTTAAACAGAAAACATTAGAGTTTATGCACTGAGCTTAGGAAAGCCTTTAAAAAGGGAAGACTCTGTGCATCCTTTCCCTCCTGCTGAGTTAACTGAATGCAAACTGCTTTTGCACTTTGAACTCTGTTTGCAGCAACTGGAGTAAGCCAATGATGAAAAGGATGGAAATGAGAAGAGAAGAAACTGTGACATTTGAAAAGTAGTTGAGAAAGTGGGGTGGCAGAGGATTAACCAGGACTGTCCCAGCCAAACTCAGACAGGAATCCTCTCATTCTCAGGGGGAGAAAAAGAAGGTCTTTGCCTTGGCTCCCTTTGGAAGTTATCTGAATATTAGATTGGGAATATACAATAATTCCCCACCATGCTTTTTCACTTGTCTTTCTCTGGCCATCTAGAGGATGGAAGGAATAGGCCTTTAGAACTGGATCCTCTCTGGATCCATTCTCTGACAAGCAGATGTGTTCAGCACAATGGGTGGCTGGGAAGGAAACCAGACCCATAATGTTGAGGGAAATTTTTGTGGTTCCTAAGTGGTGAGAACCCATTAGGAGGCGGACAATCCATCACGATTCCTGTTTTTAAAAGCAGAATTTCGCAACATATCCTTTTAATTACATTAATTTGAGCCTCTACATTTCCCACTGAGATAAGTATCGCCAAACAGCTGAAGTTTCCAAAGTTGGGTGGTGTTGTTTTTTAAAGCCAGTTGATTAACTTAGATGAACTAGCCAATTAGCATGCCAATTAATTAACCAATTAAATTTATTACAACCATCTCAGCAATAATATGATGAGGACATTTAATTAAAATAACAACTTCCTTTGACTGAACAGCACAGACAAATTATTTATTTTGAGGAAGGGGAGAAAGTGAAATGCATAGCCTGAACTGGGGAGTGTGCCTAGATGATTGAAAACATTCTGCCTTTGCAAGGGCATAGTACTAACTGCAAAACTTTTTTAAAGTGAGTGCCCACTGAAAAGCTAAGTTCAATATCTCAGTTTTAGGGACTTGATGGAGGTCTCCACCTCTCAAGATCAGAAGGAGATGATCAATGTCAGCTTTTGTTTTGGTCTAGCCTTCAATTATTATTGAAAATGATCCAACTGAAAAATATGTATTTTTCAATTTTAGGGCATTGCAGGACCACACAGGATAAATCCCTGGTGGGTACTGATGACAGTTATGTCTGTACTGTTGCTAAATCATATTGACTGGTCAACGGATAGAGATTCATGTACTTAGCAAGACTCTCTTATGCCATATTATTAAAATTGATTTTTTTGTTTTGTTTTGCCTTTGTTTGAATATTGTGATTGAGGATTAGAGGGAGACAGATCCTGAGGATCCAGCTAAATCCTAGCCATCCCCAAAGGCAATGTTGTGCCCTAACATTTCTAATGAGATAATCATTTCCATGTAGTTCATTGGTGTGAATGCTGATCAGATGGCCTGTATTTTATTAACCAAAATAGGGTCATAAGTTAAATACATGTTCAGGGTCAGTGAACAAATACAAAGAAGATTAGGAAAACAAAAGCATGTGACCAGAGGGGGTAAGATCCCACTGAGGGTTAATCTAGCAGAAATGTATTAAAGCATGTAAACTACTCTCTCCTTTGTTGTTTGGCATATGACACCTCTTTGCGATTGCTTGTTTCCTTAAGTGGAAAGATCTTCAGCTGAAGGATGGTCTTGTAATGATCTCTTTGCTCATAATGCTAATGCCAAAAGGTTTACCCTGACACAGAGACAATGATGCTCATGCAAATTCATGCTAGTCCGAGCAATGAGAATCTCACACAAAGAGTGATTCAAGTTCGTGCTGGACTGGCGTGAGGAAATGAACCAGCAAGACTGTGTTGTTAGGAAGTGTGGCAGTGCAAAATTTCAAAACAGCATGGAAGAGGAATAAAAGCAGCCCTTGGAGCATAAATGGACAACTGTAGTTCTTTAGTTGTTGTTGTTGTTGTTCTTGATGTAGAACTCCCATTGGTCCTAGCCAGCATAACCAATAGTGAGGTTATTATAAGAACAGTAGTCCATACACATCTGGAGGTTCATAGTTGGCAATATCTGCATTAGCAAATTAGAACAGTGTGTATAGTGCCAGTCTAGTGTGTGGTTTAAGCATTGGACTAGACTCTGGAGATCTGGGTTTGAATCTCTGCTCATCATGGTTCTGAGTAACCTTAGACAAGTTAAACTCTCTTAACCACAAAGGAAGGAAATGGCAGACCTCCTCTGAACAAATCTTGTCCCCTCCCCCCCAAAAAAAAACCAGTGATAGGTTTGCCTTAAGGTTGCCATATATTAGAAATGACTTGAAGGCACACAATAACAGTACTAAAATTATTCATGTGCACCTCAAAAGTCATGTTGTCTTCTTATTTTCTTTTACTAAAAATGCCACCCTCACCTAGTAGGTGCCATTTTTGCCCTCTCTCTGGGCCGTTTTAGCCACAAGGGTGACCTTTATTTTTAACCGGGAAGTAAACTGAAAACTCATCTCTCCAGAAAAAGAAAGTCACTTTCTGACTGATAAATGGTACAAGGAGGACATGGCAAAATTGTGCATCATGATGATGGAAAATAAGAATAATAATAATAAGGCTCAAAATGACTTTTGAGGAACACATGTGACCCATGGATATGATTGCCAGATTGAAGACTCTAGATGGTTTCTGTACCTTTAATGGTTGTGTAGCACAGCAGGCATTATTTGACATGCAACCAGGTAACAAACAACACTGGCTGGCAGTACAGTCCATGTGCCAATGAAAATAAAGAAGGCAACACTAGCATAAAGCGAAATAAGAGTTTAATGACACTTTGGGAAACTCTTTGGTGAAGCACTACGAACCAACATTCATTCCTTATGACAAGGCAACTTGAGAGAGACTCAACATTATCTTGTCCCCCAGTTGAGTGTTACTCACTTACATAATGCAGGGTCCTTCGAAAGGAGCCTTGCGTACTACTCCGCAACAAGGACATTGTTGTTGTTGTTGCTGTTGCTAAATGCAAAACCCCAAGGTCAGCCTTTCAAAATTTCCTGTCGTCAAACCACTCTGTCTTGAAAAATGCATTGACGGGTTTGCTAAATGGAAGCCTTATTCACATCCCATCTTATCATAATGTCACAAAAGCCATAAAATTACAAATCAGTTTCAAGGTGGAAGACATGACAGCAAAGTAGAAGTACACAAAAACTACATTAAATATCAGTCTTCATTTGTCCTTACCACTTCAGCGCTACCTCCCCGGTTCAGAACTACTCAACTGCCGTGCACAGCTTGAGATAGCCTAAGATCCATTTTAGAGTGGACTTGAAATATAAATGACAGTTCGCACTATACATGAACATAGACAACTGTATAAAATATTTAAATAAAGACAGAAAAGAACAGAGGAAACCAACAGAGCCTTTGGCAGACCCAGCCGTGGGGAATATAGCAGCTTGAGATTCATTGCAAATTTCATCTTTAATGTTATTTTTAGTTCAATATTTTGTAGCACTCTGAAGTAAATCTTTGTGTGCTGTCTCTCTTCACGTATGTTCTCCCTCTTCCCCCTGATCCCTTATAGTTTTTACAGAAACCTAATATATTTTCAATAAAATTGATTTGTGAAGTGTTTTTTGTTATAGGTTAGAGCCTTGCTGTTATTCTGTACAGCTCAATAAAAACCATTGCACATTGAACCTGTTTTTTTAAATGTGTTTGCTATTGATAGTTGAATAAATAGAAACAGATCCCCAGTCTAAACCCTGCTGCCTTGCCAGTTTGCCTCTCAGATCCAAATCTTCTTTGCTTGCCTATTAAAGTGCATGGTTTTCTGTATTTGATCTTGGATATGCTTTTTTTTCCCCACCTTCCAAAATGGAAGTGCAATGATAGAGCCTTGATACAAAAACTCACTGTGGAAAGGCAGAAATATTTATTTGGTATTAGATCATCCTTTGTAGTTTGCATTTCTCAGACAGAAATAAAACTAAGACATTGAACTGGATGGAAGACCAAAGAGGAGGGCCAAGCAAGGGTGCTTAAAGGGTGAGTGATCCTGAGATTTGGAAGTAGTTTTTAAAATAGAAACTACCCAAATTGGTTTGGCTGGTAATGGTGAGGATTTTCACATAATCTTCCAGCCTTAGGAAAATCATCCTTAGATTGACCCACACAATTCTATATCCAGGATAAACTGATATAGTATGGTCGAGTCTGAATTTTGTGTTCCATCTTTTCAATAGCTTATAAACTTTGGGCCCATTTGCACTACACAGTTATAGTACTTTAACTGCCATGGTTTTATCCTATGGAATCCTGGGGATTGAAGTTTGGTGAGGCACAAGAACTCTCCGGTTAAGAATTCCAAATGTTCGCCTTCAAAGTGCAACTTACTGGATTCCATGGGATCCTTATAGTGGAATGTAGCATTATAATTTTGTAATGTGAATGGGCCCCTTGTCAACAGCAGCAAGAAGAGCAAAGTTGCCTTAAGTGGCACATGCTGCAGAGAGACAAAACAAGGCCAGTTTTGCACATTCCATGCTAGTATGTTGTCTTCAGGTGCAACTGTAGGATGTGGCTTCCATATCAGTGAGGTTTAGAATCTGCTTCACATTTTAGTCTGAATTTTAAGGGAGCTGTTGAAGGAAATTTCTAAACCCTCTTACCAAAACAATTTTACCCTTTGAGCAGGTTCTTTAAATTTTGGACTAAAAAACAACGCTGGGAATGGGAATGGAGTGCCATTTCATTTTGCTGCCTAACGCAATCAATATCTTGGTCTAGTTCTGGAACCTACACTCCTTTTCTGTCTGAGTGTGTGTGTGGACACACACACACACACACTACAAAGAGCACCCCATCACAATCAGTTTTAATGTTGAAACTAAAGTCCTCATATCTCAGTGGATATTCAAAATCCATAACACTTGGGTATCTTGAACTGGTGTTCAAATACTTTCTAAACATAAAGTCATTTTTGTATTCTCCAGGCTGATCCTGCACTTGTGTCAACCTTGTATGTAAATCTTTTTTCTGATACAAAAAGATTATTGTTTTAAAGGCATCTGAATAGGAAACTGGAATTTCTCAGAAGCTTTCCTTTCCTTACTCTCCTTAACATACCTATGTTCTCCCCATTTAATACCTACCTCCCCCTCCTCTCTCTTTCTCTCTCTGGCTTCTAAATTAATTATGAGGACATTTTAAAAATTACATCAATGGTTGTACATAGCCAGAGAAAGCTGGAGGATCCAGAGTTTCAGACGTAATCTGGGACATCTTTAATTCACCCTTCTTAGACTCCAGGCATTGTAGAGAGGATTGAATGAGAATATGCTTGAGTTGGAATCTCAAAATTATACAATTTAAATCAAACTTTGGATCAAGACCCTTAAAAAAGAGCTTCTGAACTTTAAAAAAAAATCTCCATATAATGGGGAGATCATTTTTTTAAAAAATCATCTCATCTACCATATTGGGTTTATTTTATTCTCCTTTATTTGAGATTTGCAATAAAGGAAATGTTCTCAGTGTTCTCCTGAATAATATTCCCACCAATTTTTAAAATATTCAAAATATTGCAAACAGCTCTAATTGTACGGTTTTGGAGCTCATTTTTGTTGGACGTGACATAGATACAATGCAGTTTACACTGGAGCTGCATGTGTTTCATGCATAGAAGCAAACTTTGGTCCTCCAAATGTTTTGGACTTCAGCTTCTAGAATTCCTGATTGTGGCCAGACTGGATAGTGCTACTGGGATTTGAAGACTAAAACACCTGGAGGACCAAGTTTGGAAAAGACTGAAATAGAGAGACCTCTTTGGAAGAGTAATCTTGGACTGATAAGAAGATTCTCAGTTCATGACCTGTTCCGAGAAAAAAAAATGCACATGGTTCATTTGTGCAGGAAACAGCATTTTCTGCATGGAGAATAATATTTCCATGCAGAAATATTAATTCCTGCACAGAAAATTCTGTAATGGGGGAATGTATGCTATGTAAAATTTGCATACAAAATAGCATTTTCTGTGACAGAAACAGAATTTTAATATTTCTGCATAGAAATATTATTTCCCAAGCAGAAAAGTCTTTTTCTCGCACAGACAACACTCTTTTCTATGCCAAACAACCACATGTGAATTTTATAGAATTGAATTGTGAATAGCCTTTGAAAAGTGCCTGATTTTTGAAAACTTCCTTGCAGAGGAAGGGAAATTGCTGAAATTACTCATTGTTACCTTCGAGAAGAAATTTTATGCAAAACTTACATACCTATACAGGGAGAAGAGGAGAGGGGATGGTAGAAGCTTAATTGTCCAAACTGATTCTGGCATTTGGGAATCTCTCTATCCTTTTCAAATAGTTATGGTCCATGTGAGGAGAATGGTGGAAATGTCAATACTAGGTTGGGTCAGGTGAGTATATCCTCCTGTTCTTGTGTTTACTAAAAGTAGACCCCCAAATGCCTGAATCAATCTGGACAACTACCATCAAGTACCAGATTTTTGTGTAGTAGCACAGACCTTAGGGCCTAAATGCCCCAGATCCAATCTGATCTCGGAAGCTAAGCAGGTTCACCCCTGGTTATTACTTGGATGAGAGTTGCCAATGAATACCAGATGCTGTAGGCTATATTTGAGAAGAAAGAGAGGGTAAAACCACCTCTGAATCTTCTTTGCCTAAGAAAACCCTGTGAAATTCATGGGGTTGCTATTAAGTCAGCAGGACTTGGAGGTACACACACAGCACAGACCCTGCTTATGAGTTTCCAGAGACGTCTGGTTTTGTCCATTCTTGTAGACAGAGGTGGACTAGATGCATTTCTGTCCTGAAGCAAAAAGGCAGTTGTAATATTCTTAAGTTGTAGTAAATATCCAAAAGGACTGGAGAAAAAGTCCAATCGACTGTGTTCTCTCATAAACTGTTGCCATCAAAGCAACACAGGTTATGGAATTGTGGGACACTTGCCAGAGAGATTGAGAGAAAGAAGGGGAGGTAATAAAACATAGGAAGTGACACATGCAAATAAAATTCACTTTTCTAAAAGCTTCCCTGCTTCTTAACAAAAGCTTGTTTCGAGCTCCTTTCATCCCTTCCCTCTTCCCCCGGAGATCTACTTTCTTCTTTATTTGCTCACGCATTTCTAGTACTTTATTTCTGTTCTTCCTGAATGTTTTTATGTCAACCTTGCTGCCTTCCACGGCACTGACGGACCTCCTCCCTGTTCTATTAATATTAATATTAGCCTGTATTATTTTTACAGTTGTTTTCTCCCTTTTCTGTTCTTCTTCTAGTTCTTAATAAACTAAACATCCCATCTCAACTGACTCTACTTCTTTCAAACTTATTTTCTGTTTAGCAAATATGGGAATGAACAGATCAGTTTATTTTTAGTCTGTGTTATGATTGCTGTATTAAGTTTGAACCAGTGTCTAGCGGTCTGAGTGCTGGAATATGACTGTGGAGACCAGGGTTTGAAGCCCTGCTCAGGCAGCTGGCAGTACAAGATGCATCAGACTAGTGCAATTACTCAAGAGGAATCGGTCCAATATACCTTTCCAATAATTATAGCCTGGTTATTCTAAGACTTTAAAGGCCAAAGCTAATCACTGAATAAAATCAGAAAGAAACTGAAAATTCTTTGTTACAGTGGCACCATATGTTCGTCGGCATTGCTAGTCAGTGATAAATGCATTAAAATAATGCTGGTATTAATGCCAAATATCTTCCCCGTTACCAAAGAAGACTTTTGTTTACTGCATGTACAAGTTTGGTTATGCTATTGTAAAAAAAAAATGAGGTGCCTCGTAATTCAGGCTTGATTAGCAGTCTCCAGTTTTGATTAGTAAATTGCCGGAGTAATCAAGGTTAATTCTCATTGCTGAGGCTCCCTCTTCATTTTTTATTTCCTCATGAGAAATGCCTGTCTTCTGCAAAGGAGAATGAATATTCCACAAAAGCACACAAGATGCTTCTGAAAAAGAAACAGAAAGTGAGTTCCCAAGATGTTTGATTTCCTAACAATGGGGCCATACAGACAGGCCAAAATAAAGCTGCTTCAGGTCACTTTGGAGGTATGCTGTTTAAGTGATGCATGTGTCCTAAGAGTCTGGAAGCCATGCCAAAGCCAAGCTCCAGTCATTAGATTTTTGGGTCAGTTTTTGGACGAAAATTTCTAGACTTATACATGAGTATATACATTAATTTACATATCATACTTTCTAACATATGAAAACTGGGACTTATGTGGCCAAGCAACATCAGACTGTGACCAAGATGGCAAAATTTATTAATGAGGAAGAAGAGACAAACCTGGAGATGCTGCAGCAATTTACTTCTGCCTGTTCCTTTTAGGAAGGGCAAGAGTCCACTCACACCACTCCTCTCCCTCCTTTGAGCAGACTGAGTGCAAACTACACTTGTACTCTGAACTCAGTGTACAGCAGTGGAAGTAAGCTGGAGGGAGAAGAAAGAAACTGGGATATTTTAAAAGCAGATGAAAAAAGTAGAACAGAGGAGTAATTGGAACAGTTGGAGGGTATGAGATATAACAAATATAACAACAGTATTCTAATATTCATCTGTTCATTTTGATGATGCAAAGGCCATGGTTTTGTGGCCCATTAAAGGTATGGTATGGAGAGAAGGAGGGAAAACACAGCAGACTAGGCAAAGAGAGAGGTCATCATAGCTTTTTAAAAAGCTTGTTGCGACCTTTCAAGACAGGATGTCTGTGTGGCTTTAATCGTTCATAGTTTCACTTTCCACCATGGGAGTTGCAAATGTGCAAGCCTTATTCTCATAATGCCGCAATATAAACTCCCATTTAAACTTGATGGGTCCCCTTTCAATGAAATTTTATTTTCCAGGCACTTTTGTGATGTGATTTTTTACGAGCAGCGTGAATGAGATACGGTGGAGATATTAAGCCATGCAAAACAGCACAGCTAAACTAGCAATTTTAAGCAAGGTGCGGGGGGCGGGGGTGGGTGGAAAGGGAGAGAAAGCCAATGAGTGTGTCCAGGTTTCCTCTTTAAAACAAGTCAGTCAACCCATCAACAACTTTGGCTGAAAATGAGCAGTGTATGTCTCTTTCCTATTTCTGCTTCCTCTCTCCTGCATTGAGTTGGTCTATAAAGACCACATGTTTCTTTAAAGTCTTTGGGGGAAGCATTTAACAGACAAGGGATCTATGTCTCCAAAAAACTTAGGCCACTGCAGTACAGCTATTGAAAGGGCAGTTGGCAACCATCCTTTGCATGGCTTTAGGGCAAGTCCTCAAATTACAAACTCCTGGTGAGGTGATGTCAATAAATTACAAACTTGACCATCATCATGTGTCACCAGACAGATCCCTTGTCAGGATTTGGATGAGTTGGTGTAAAGTCCAGGTTTGTTCTACATAATACGTGAAACAGTCCTCTGTTTCTTCAACTGCTTGGGATATTTCTTTACCAGCTCCGGAAGAGTTCTTCAATTCTGGGCTTTCATTTATTTACCATTGAGAAGATGTTACTGTCGACGCAACAGCAAGACTTTTAAATCGGGTCAGATGAACAAAGCATTCCGGTGTCATTTTCACATTAGTGATTGTGGTTGATGTCATTTTCACAAAACAAAATTATAACCAAAATGGATACTGCAGGTCAAAGTACCACAAGGAGTATATAGATACATTTCCATCAATAAATCTGCCCTCTTCCTGCCCTGCTGCAGCCCTACAACCCTTAATGATTGACGTTTTTACCACTAAATTATAGTATGTCTGCTTCTAGAAGAAATGTCTCCATTACAAAATTAGCTAACCATCAACATAACATAAAACAACTCGAACATGCTGTCATTTCACAAGGATATTGATTCGTACAGACTTACTGGATTAAATCTTGGTTTCCCATAAAAGAAGCAGCCATTACTTCTTTCAGTAGACAGAAAACTACATACAGTAGAACAATATACTTGAGGATAGGATATTTAAACTTCAGCTGAGAGAG
>NC_056529.1:10626126-10648980 GCF_019175285.1 Sceloporus undulatus | reverse complement strand
GGAAGGAAGGAAGGAAGGAAGGAAGGAAGGAAGGAAGGAAGGAAGGAAGGAAGGAAGGAAGGGGTGATTGTTTACTACACTGTCAATCACATAAATTAGGTGTTTGTTTTTGCCATAAACCTCCTTGGTTTTCATAGATCAATAGGACATCAATATGGTGTAGAAATAATATTTTCTGGATTTTATTGTCTGTCTTCAAGCTGACTCCAACTTACGGTGATCCTATAATAGGGCTTTCTTGGTTAGTTTTATGCAAAGCAAGTTAGTTGTTGCTTTCTTCGGAATCTGAGAGTGTTAGATTTACCCATGGTCACCCATGGATTTCTGTGATAGAGCAGGGATCCAAACCTTGGACTCTCCAAGTGCTAGTCCAACACTCAAACCACACCACTATGTTGGATCTGCATTTTCTGGGTATGTTAGTAAAAGCATGCTATCTTGAGTTGCCAACACATTGAACAATCCTAGTACAGTACTTTGGCAAGAAACTCTGACTCAGTGGTAGAGGTACATATTTTGAATGCAGAATTTTCCAGGATCCAAGGTATCTCAAAGATGATCTCTTCACATAGCAGATGATGGAAAAGAAAGCCCTCTCTCTGAGTCCCATGATTGCATCCTATGGAATATACAGTTTGGTCAGATACTGGAGGGCTCTGGCTGGGAATTCTAAATTTGTTGTTGCTGTGTGCCTTCGAGTCATTTCTAACGTATGGTGAGCCTAAGGTGAACTAATCATGGGGTTTGCTTGGCAAATTTCTTCAGAGAGGGTTTGTCATTGCCATCCTTTGAAAATGAGAGAGTGTGACTTGCCCAAGGGCATCCATTGAGTATTCATGGCCAAGCTGGAATTTGAACCCTGGTTTCCAGAGTCAATAGGGCATCACTATGGTGCAAAAATAGTCAGTATTTTCAGGTTGTTGTTGTGGCATGCTTTCAA
This sequence comes from Sceloporus undulatus, assembly GCF_019175285.1. Classification (NCBI taxonomy): domain Eukaryota; kingdom Metazoa; phylum Chordata; class Lepidosauria; order Squamata; family Phrynosomatidae; genus Sceloporus; species Sceloporus undulatus. The sequence goes on along the minus strand of NC_056529.1, from coordinate 10,648,040 downwards.
GTAATCTCTGATTTATGGTGACACTAAGGTGACCCTATCCCTGGGTTTTCTTGGTAAGATTTGTTCAGAGGGGGTTTGTCTTTGCCTTCCCCTGAGGCTGAGAGTGTGTGACTTGGCCAAGGTCATCCAGTGGGTTTTCATGGCCAAGCGGGGAATTCGCAGTAAATAGATTAAAGTAAATAAACTATAAAAAAGCTAAAACAGTTGAAACATAAACCATCAAAAATACCAAATAAAAATCCAGCATATTATATATCACCAATATCCCCATAAATAAATACATTAGCTCCCAGTTCTCTACATAGATATGGTTAATAATAATAATATAATAATAATAATAATAATAATAATAATAATAATTTATTTATATCTACAGTATAATATAAAATATAATACAGTTAAAATGCAAATAATACAAATATTATTATTATTTGAATGGCATACCCTATCCAAGGTTGATGCTTAATATATCATACTGAATGGTATCATTGGGGAAGGCTCTTGTAACATCATGCTTGTGACATTGCCAAGGCCTGATTCTTGTGACATTACAATGGGAGTCATTTCTTGGTGTCAGGTTTTGGCCATATAATCTAAAAGCCTGGCACCATCCTGATCTCACAACCCTAATACAGTGTAATAAAAAGTCAGACATACCCCTAGTTTTCTTCACATAAGAAAACCATCTACATAAAGAGATACAAATCCAATGCAAAAGGTTATTTTTGTGATCTGCAACTCGCAGAATCCCCAGCCAGCAAAATCACTGGGATCTGTAAATGCTGGGGTTCTTGGAACTATAGTACAAAAAAAGTAACTTTCCAAACCTTGCACAAATTCTTCTCTCTCAAGCTACATGCAATTTGAAACTGGACTCATCCAAACTTATTTTGTGTCTCTATAAGAAGAAACTATTGGAGGTCTGAACCTTGTAATGTTTTAAAATATGTCTCTTTTAGTCTTCTAGGTGGTCTCAGGAAAGGCTGCGTTTCAAAATATTTAAGCAGATTTTGGCAGGAAGACTAAATTTGAACTGGCAAAGTTCAAACAGTTAATGGGCTTAATCTTTTCAAAACAAACTGTACAGTTCCAAAGCTGCACGGACGGCTCACCTAAATTACATAGCGGGAGATCCCTGTGCCGCCACGCACAGCAAAGGAAACTGAGACAGGAATAATAAAAAATAAACAGAAATGAAGTTTAATTTATTGCTTGGGAAAAGAATAAAGGCTGGAGATATGAGAGTAATCAGCAGCTTAAGAAAATATGTCTTTTAGTCATTCTCAAAATGTGCAGCACAAATCAATGTGGGCATCATTAGGGGACACTTTTCCCCCCTTCCCCTCCCCATAATTTTAGGGATTGTTTGTAAATTGTGAACGACTATTGGAGAGCAGCCAAAAGACTACTTTACTCCAAGGTTTGGGCACGTCCATTGGCTCTTGTTTAAACCATCCCTCCTTGAATATCAAAACTCCTAACATGCCCCTTACCACTTTTATTTTGATTGATTGATTTGATTTATACCCCACCTTCATCTGAAAATGGAATGCCAAGCGGCTTATGATATAAGTTAAAACAAAACAGCTAAAACGATATGTGATGCGGAAGTTGAAAACCAGTAAAAAAATCTATAAAATGTTGTTTTAGTTATCATTTAAATTATTTTAAAATAATTATTTTATTTTAATTAAATATCATTAAATTAATTATTTAATAATCATCCACTATTTCATAATTAAATTATTAAATTGATTATCAATTATTTTAAACATTATTTTAAAAGCAACCGTTTAAAGAAATAATTAAAAAATTAAAATGTGTACTGCATATTTAAAAAACAGCACATCCTTTACACATTCTTCTATCACAATCGGTTAAAGGCCAAAGGCCTGTTTAATAGGAAGGTGTTGTGCCTGGTGGTAGAGTGGTTAAATGCCAGTACTGCAGTCACAAGGTTGTGAGTTCGTTCCTGAGGTTCCAGTTGACTCAGCCTTCCATCCTTTCATAGGTTAATGAAAGTACCCAGTATGTTGGGAGCAATTGGCTTACATGTTGTAAACTGCTTAGAGACTGCTTAGTTCAGTATGGACCTTATCAGATGTGGGTGAAACGCCATGCAAATATGGCAGAAACGTTGTGAAAGCACCAGGGATGTGCTTAACCGTCGTGCTTCTGAAGTGTAATTGAGGCTTACTACGATGTTCCCGTTATGGAATCATTCACGGGGAAGCCATTTTCTGAATAACAGGATAACCTTAGTCTTAACTCCTGGTATTCCTCATTCTTTCCAAAACTATAGTGCCAAAACTTTGTGAATCCCAAGAATATTTAAAATCAAAGTTCTGTCCCATTACACATTCAGTGACACAGCCTAGTAAACCATATCACCAAGGTATCTTTAAAAAACCCCAGGAGCAAGCCACATTGTAAGGCACAAGAATCAACAAAATGAAGAATTAAACTAATAAAGCAGAGCAATAGAAATCATCCCATTTACTTCTTTTCTTCTGGCCACACTCTGGTATTGCTTGGCCAAACATATCCTGGTTTTCATTTGTGAAATGTTGGAGGGTATAGGGCATTTGGCAGTCAAGGCATTGCTACACGAGGCCTTCTGATGTCTTCATACAGTGATCTAGTTCTCTGTTTAATCCCAGGTTCCTGGCACACAGGTTTCTCATTTTCACAAAGCACAAACCATGTAGCCATCCACGTCCAGTTTTTGAAGAAGCTGGGGATGGGAGGAAAAGTGGCTTGAAAGACATCTACATTTATTTCGCATCCTTTACACTGTAAAGTGAAAGTAAGAGGAGAGAATGGGATGAAGAAATGGAAGAGCGTCAAGATAACCAGCCAAGTAAAAACTTCCTTCTCAGAAACTCCAAATAAAAATTTCACTGAACCCCAGCAGATCAGATGTCTCCAATTAAACCCAAAAGCAGTTCAGAATTACCCCTCCTTCCCCATTTTTATTTTATGTTGTTTTCTATTGAAATCATATCCACACATCTTACAGAAAACAGACTAGGCTATTGTTCCATGTTTGCATGAAGCAGGGGCTTAATTTTGCAAAAACAATGCAATCTTTAGTCAGGTAATAAAATAATCTATGCATTTAAATTCATAATAAAAAGAGTTAATGCTCCTAAAAAAATACCTGTGGGATTGAGTAAGAGTTGAAAGAATGAACCTCCATTTTCATTTTTGTTTTAAAATAATTTTTAGTGATTTTGACATAAAAGTTAACTGTGGTCCAAAACACACTGCAGAAATAATCCAGTTTGAGACTGCTTTAACTGTTCTGGCTCAGTGCAAGGGAATCCTGAGAACTGTAGTTTGTTGTGGCACCAGAGCTCTCTGACAGAGAAGGCTAAATGTCTCACAAAACTACAGTTGCCAGGATTCTCTAGCATTGAGCTGGGTCATTTAAAGCAGTCTCAAACTGGATTATTTTTGCAGTGTGCTTTGGACCAAAGTTACTAAACAGAATAACACCAAAGCCTATGTACGCATAATATACATTCTCACCACTTTAACATCACAACCACACATCTCATTCCATTACATTTAAAAATTGCTTCCCACTTCCTATTCTTTCGTCTATTTTTGTCAGTTTGTTACATTACCCCTTAATTTAAGTATCAACATTACAACATTCACTTCCATTTTTGAGACAGAAGGATGATGAGGTCAGCAATAGATCATTGGTCAGAGGTATAGAACATGTTTTAGACCGGATACAGACAGGCAGGAAGCAGCACAGCGCCACCAATTCTAGGGTTTGGGAACATGCAGCAACGGCATGCTCCGGATGTCTAGTACATACAGACACCACCATCATGGTGGCTTCCGGTCCACAAGGGGTCTGCCATAATGATGCCGCTGGCACACAGCATCTGGAAGTCACAGGCAGGAAGTGGCGTCATGGCAGTGCTTCTTCCTGTTTGCGATGCCGCAAAAAAGAAGCCGCTCTAGGCAGCTTCTTTTTGTTGGTGCGTCTGTGCTACAATGTGCAGATGCTGCAGCACAGACACAGGGCAAAAATGGGTGCCACGGACCTGCCCGTCTATACTGCCCCTTACTTATAGAAGATCCTATATTCTACCTAGGGTTAGATAGAATGATCTATCGACCTGGAGAAAGGATTGTGCAGGTGATGTGAAACAGAGCTTCACAAAGTTACATTTTTGGAAACAGGTCCCAGAATTCCTCAATTAGCATGGGAAGAGCACTCTCCTGCTTTTTCATCCAGTCTGCTCCATTTTAAGAACATCCTATGCAACCTCTTGCAAGCAGCTTTAGAATGGGTCTGTCTTACTAAAATATTTGACAGACTGAGGCTGCTAAATGTCTCACAAAACTACAGTTCCTAGAATTCTCTAGCATTAAGACAGGGCAGTTAAAGTGATATCAAACTGGATTATTTCTGCAGTGTGTTTTGGATCCAAGTCAGTGATGAAGATGTTGAATAGCACTGGGCCCAGGACACAACCCTGTGGAAACCCACTAGCCACTTCTCTCCAGGATGAAGAGGAGCCATTGCTGATCACCCTTTGGGTTTTCAACCAATTGCAAATCCATCTAATCGTAGCCTTGTCTAACCCACATTTTACTAACTTGTTTGCAAAAATATTGTTGCGAACTTTGTTGAAGGCTTTCCTGAAAACAAGATATGCTACATACACAGCATTCCCTTCATCTACCAAGCTGGTAATTTTATCAAAAAAGAAAAAGAGATAAGGTTGGTTTGGTACTTGTATTCCAATGAAAACCACCAAGTGTAACAAATGCAAAAATTGAGATACATAGGCTCTTAGATTTGTCCCTTTTGAACTGAAGACCAGATAAGAGCATCTGGACTCTGGAATCTACCCTTCTGTAGAAGTACACTTATTGCATCCTTAGAAATGTGGACACTAAAGGAAAATTTAATAAAGGACAGAACTCTTACATGAGGGGGCAATGCCTTCATTTTGAACCCTCTGTAGGTACAGCTTAGGGAAAATAAATGGCTTATGAAAAAGGAAGGATGGAAGTGAAACGAGGAGACAGGTGCTCAAACAAACTCTTTGACCCTTGCTCCCCTGATCAGTATCCATAACATGCATTAGATGAGGCATGCTATCTACAAGAATAAGTTTTTCAGATACCGTTTATTAGGAAATTGTACAATACATGCTGTCCTTCCCTATTAGCCATTGGTTTCCCAATACATGCGAGTGCTGCTACTATCCATGGCATTTTTTAGTTTTTGTTTTTATTGGTAAATGCTGGCCTTCACTTATTTTTTTTTAAATCTCCTGATTTTTATCAAGTTTTACTTTTGAATAAATGGTAAATCATTCTTGACTCCATCTTTCTAATTCCTCTACTACACCCCTCTCTGACTTGTTGTGCCTCTGAATATATTCGTCTACATCTCCATCATCCCCAGTGGGAATTATAATCTGACAGAACTGGATGATGGCATTGTCTGGAGGGCACCAGGTTGGGGACAACATTGGTAATACAAGATTTTTCACTTTTGAAGGCTACACAGCAGTGGCTATATGCATGTTGACTAGCATTGGTGTTGCCAGTTCAAAAATAGCAATAAAGGACAGTAGAAATTCATGATATGCAGGTTAGACAATCCAGAAGTAGCTTTTCACAAAGTTTGTGAATTCTAAATAATTCTAAATTCCAAATAATTTTGACTTCAGATAACCTTGCCATGTATTTCTCTTTAAAAATAACATACAGCCCACATTCATAAATTAATTTTTCTGTTTTTTTTTTCAAGGCTCCACACATCAAAAATACATAAATTTTGTCATCTCATTCCATCTATATAAAAAGACAAACTTTCTAACACTCAGATAGTAGACCTGCCTTAAAATAAGGGGCACCTGGCAACCCTAACTAGTCCACACATTAATAGCACGACAGTCTGCATTATACCTGGTACAAAGCATTTTGCTACCTGAATCAGAGCAGCAAATGATACCTTGTGACCATGCAAGTCAAGATGCATAGCAGTACACAAACTAACCTGTGTAACTTGTTACAGAGGATAATTCTGGAACCATAAGGTTTGGTACAAAGTACTGAAGCGCATGATGGCTTCTCAACTCCATTGATTTGTGGATGAGATATAGGCTGTTTTGACTGGCAGTAAGCACCAGCTTGGGGGTGGCATGGGGGCATGGCATTTGTATGACCCATGACCCATTGCCACCCCCAAGCCACTGTCACACCACGCACCTGACCGCAAGGCGGATGATGCTCCTTTGGCGTGGCATTCACATGCCGCATGCCAAAAGGACCATGGAAAAGTGCCCGCGGTGGTGGCAAGGGTGCCCTTTTTCAAAGCCAAAAAGAAGTGGCATTTTTCTGCTTCCTTTTTGGCTCAGAAAAATACTGGATCGGGGCCACAGTGTGCAGTTGCTATGACCCCAATCCAGCACTCAAGGGGGTGGTGGAAAGCCGCTCCTTCAGGGTAGTCTGTTTTACCCCATAGATTATCTCTGAATTCAGACCTGGTTTGGGGACAGAAACAGCTTTTGTTGCCTTGGTGGGTGACCTCTGCAGGAAACTGGACAGGGGCAGTGTGTCCCTGTTGGTTCAAAGCACACATATTTTTTACTGACACAATGTAACATGGTTTTTCTAGCAACGTATTACTGGATTAGCTTTGCGACAGTATTTGTATCAATGGCTGTTTATGGCACACTTATTTTGTTTTAGTAATCTAAATTATTTTTGGTGCATGAGGCAGAAAATAACATAACCACTTCTCTCCATTCCTGGCAGTAAAAATACAATGAAAACATAACTACTTTCCTGTCTTCTCATGACATCCCAACTCTGTTGCTTGAAGGGACTGTCTCACTCTGTTTTATGAACTGGTCTGGGGCATAGCTATAAAGGGCAAAAAGGTGGGAATACAGTCAAATAAGAATTGTCCCCCCTCCCTGAAATTTTCCTTTGGTCCCCAAATTTCTAGCATTGCAGTAAATGAGACATTGAAAATCATTCACACCTAGAACTATTCCGTGTCCATATTCTCTTGGGAACTTTGCCTGCCCCTTTTCTTTGAATGCCAACACTATATTTCTAAATGCTCAACTGAACTTTTAAGTTGGTGAAATGCTAGAAATTTCAGGGCTGAAGAAAGATTTCATTGGGACAAAAATTTTATTTGGAAGGGGGTTTAGCATTTATTTGGAATGCTACACCCCTGGAAATGGCTGCAGTTATCAGTGTACAGATTTGAGAGTTTGTGTGTGGAATGAAGGGTGAGAGATGCTGGAAGTCAAAGCCTTTGAGCATTGTCTTTCTGCCATTTATACAGAGCCATTGTGTATTTGGACTGTGCAGACATTGGAGGAGACACTCATATGTCTCTTAAATTTTCTAATGCTTCCATTTCATCTGTTTACTGTTGTGGTTGTTGTTGTGGGAGACTTGCTGATTAATTAATGTAGTAGATCTAAATTAGCCAATGTAGGAGACACAACTGCAACTTTATGCTTAGGACGTCAAGGGCAGCAGGTACCATAACTCTCAAATTTTGAAGACAGTCACCAAATATGAATCATGTAGCACAATGAGAAATTGTTAGAAACTTCCGGCGCCCAAGGAATCATCTGTTCTTTGACATGCAAGCCTTTTTTATAGCCGGTCTATGCTACTGCGATGGAAGCAAAAGTCGAACGATGGGAGCACAAATTTCACGACTCAGGTTGGACTGGTGAGCTCATCGCTGACCTTGATTTCACCGGATCAATACAGAACAAGACAGATCACAGACCAAAGATGGGAACCCATCCAGTAGTGCTCGATGTATCCTACAACTGATGACAGCTGGGCATATATCACATGACTCATTTGACTAATGAACAGAATCAAAGACCAATCAAAAACATTGTAACTCATCATAACACCACTGTTGCTAATGCTGAATACTGTTTGATGGTAGGGGGGAAATGGCTACAAGATTGTAGGAATGGGCTCTTCATTTCAAATGCAATGCAATTTTGCGTGATGCTCTTCCTGTGACAAGTAACAGCATACTAGGTTGCCTAAGAAGTATTCAGAGTTACAGATTCTCCTCCTGGTTCCCCCTCCCAACCTTTTTTTCCCTGTTGGAAATGTTGAAGTATTTGCATTATCAGAAAATTGCTTACTTTCCGAAACCAGCTATTTCCAAAGTGTGTTATTTAACACAGATAATGAATAAGACCAAGTTGATGACAGACATTAAGTAATTTTAACCAATACCATTCAAAAGTTTATAATATGAAATATTGGAAAATTACATGTAGCGTAATCTAAGTAATGAGATGTTAAAAGTCTTTGGAACCTGGAAACTCTCTGATTCATTCTTTTCTTCTTTTTCTTTCAACCTCACCATGGGAAGCTCCATTGCTGACATCTTTATATATGATGTTCTCATTTCAAAATGCCACTGAACCTTCAAATGAATACTTGGCTATGATCTTTGAATACAAAAATGCTTAAATCAAGGTTTTTATATTTTAGTGCGCTCAGCCATACTAGGCAGTGAAGGAATATTTGGTATTTAGCTTAGGTCTCCTTTCAAGAGAAAATGAAAAGAAGTTTCTTACAGTGAATGCAATTGTTTAGCCATGCACAATGTTAAAAGTGCTCTGTGTCTCTGCAGGAAATTCACCAACGCATATAGGAGGCTGAGGCAATATAAAACTCAATCTGTAATCAAGGGAGGTAGAAAAGCTGTAAAATAATGTCTTGACAAAGTCGCTTCATTAGGAAGAGATTTTCTTTCTGATCACTGTCCATGTAATGGGTGTGACTTCTCAATCACAATCTGGTTCAATGTCTGGTTTGACAGGAATCTCAGTAGCCAGCCACCCATCTTTGTTAGACCTCCGTGAGCAGAAGAGGAAGGAAAAATGAATCTAATAGTTACTCATATTTAATTTAATTTCAAAAAAAATCTTGAATTCTTTCTGTGAAATTTGCGAGGAGCATTGCATACTCTGTAAAGTATTTTTTTAAAAGATGATCCAGTTAACGTTTTCAACCAACTGCACTATCCACCTTTAATAGATCAGTGCAGCTAATATCCATTTCAGTGGAGAAGTGAATTGCTCTGGATTTTAGCCTGAATTTTAAAGGAACTATCTGAGGTGCTGAATCAATTCTAGGGGCAAAGTTAAGCATTTTGGATGGTTTCTTTGATGTTTGAGCTGAAAGACTTATCACACTAGCGAGATCCCATGGGAAAATGGGCTTTAAAGCAGAGTTAAATTGGAGAAAACCCAGAAATGCCCAAAGTTTATCACACGACATTGCTGTTAATGTGAAATAACATGGTTAAACCGAAGTTAAACCAGAGAAAAACGGCAGCTTTTTACTTTCAGGAAATTCCGAATATAAAAAGGTGATGTTTTTCTCCAGTTTAACTTCAGTTTAACTTCACATCATTTCACTTTACCAGCAATTCGGTGTGATAAACTTCCTGAATTTGCGGGTTCTGTTTACATTTGAATTTAACTCTTGTTTAAATTCCGTTTTCTCATGGGATCTCGCTAGTGTGATAAAGCTCTTTGTGGGTTTACTATTCAACTGACATGGAAGTCCCCTATGATATCACATCCATGTCCAGTTGCTAATGCAGTAATTAGAACTATTCCCAAAATAGAAAGGATCATGTTGTACTGCCTTCTTGTTTTCACATTCAAAGTGTTGTAATTTCACATTCCTTTCATCACATGCATGAAGAACTTTTTGAATTGCAGAAGGTTCTTATCAAAAACTAGTCCAAACAAAATTTTCATCCATTTCCTATAGCAGAGCCAGTTATGGAAGAGAGGGATATGGAGATGTCAAAGGTAGGCCAGTAAAAATCGGGAGAACCTGAACTCAGAGAGGTCCCTGATTTCTTTTTGAAAGCTCATTCAGCCTTGGGATCCTTTTGCAGGTGATACAACAAAGCTATCATAGTGATGGTGATACCCATGTTCCCCTCCCTTTTTTATAGTTTCTGTGCCACCCTCTGAATTTGCTGCTATGCTATTGATTTTTGATTCATGACTGAAAGTGGTAGGAGGAGATATGCCCCACTGTCCTTGTTAGAGAAGTTGTCTGTCCCAGCATATCAATTCCCTCCTCCCCACAAAAAGTATGAATGCTTTCATCAATGTTTTGGGAAATGTCATTCATTTGTACGGAATTGCATTAAATTGAAATGTACAGATTGACTGAAACGTCTTTGTGTGCATTTTTGAAAAGCACAAGTTTTTCAAATTCAATTTGCATGTATTTCTGTCATGAGATATTGCAAACTTGAAAACGTACATGCTGTAGACTGCAGATGATACTCATTTCTGGGAGGTAAAAGCTAGATAAAACTGTGTCCCAAACCTGAAACAACCCATCCATAGCGAATGGAGGTGATAGGAGAAAGTGGTGAAGCTAGTTATTAGGGCAGGACAAAACTAGAGAGGACAAAACCAGTTAAAAATGGAGAGGGAGGCTAGAATCAACTTGGTGACCTACACTAGCAGATTATGTCAAGTAAAAACTTTCTCAGACATAGTGTAAAGAGGTATCCAGTAGCTCCTTCGGCAATATTTCCCCCCTCACTAAGCAATGGCAGCCAAATAGCATCTGGACAAAACTATGTTCCCTAACCCAAATAGGCACCGTGGGTGTTTTGGGCACTATGCAATTGCACACCCAGCAGGGAAAAGAGCAATCTTTGCCTTCCCAGAGCTCCAGCATAAGTATGCAGGTGAGGCTTTATGCACTACCATTATCAAACTGGATCTTGGCCAGAAGATGATAACAGGCTGGTGAGAAATCACAGGGCTAGCATACCAATATGTTTGCCAGACAGAAAACTGGGGAGGGTGCCTGTCCTTTAACAATTGTGTAGGAAAGGGAATTTCAGCAGGGGTTGCTTGTCACACCATTGACTTAACAAGAAACACCTGCTGAAATTTCCTCTTCTACACAACCACTACATGTACAAGAGCCCTCTCCAGTTTTCAGTCTGGTTACCCTACATACCAGGTTTTATTTCTCTTGGATGACAGCATGGGAAGCTTTTATGTGTGGGGGTTTTATTATTATTATTTGGTATAAATATATAGAATGCATATCTCACATAAATGTAGGGGAACAGGGACAGAAGATCTACCTAAGAGCAAGTTGAGCAACTTTCCCACAGTACTTCGAAATGTTATTTTGTTAGAAAGCAGCTCCAAGAATCTTTCAACAACTGTGGACAGTTGCTGTGCTGGTTTGGGAGCTATAATCCCCAAAAAGGAGGAGTTTCCTGGTTCTATCTCTCAGGCTGTAATCGCCAGTTTTAAGCTAACACCAGTTACCTTCTCTCTTTCTTTCATCCCAAATTTCCAGTAGCTGTTACACCTTCCTCTTCCTCTACTCCATCCCCTCTGCTAGAGGAGTCATTTTCTGCAGCTTTTGAGGGCAATCTCCTTCAAAATAAAAGGAGTTGCTCTCAACTATCAGGAAATACCCAAAACAGCACAGCGTAGTGGTTTGAGTGTTGGCCTATGACTGTGAAGGCTAGGATTCAATTCTCAGCTTGGCCATGAAGCCCACTGGGTGACCTTGCATATGTCCTATGCTCTCAGTCTCAGGGGAGAGTAAGGCCAAGCCTCCTCTGGACAAATCTTGCCAAGAAAACCCTATGACAGATTCGCCTTAAGGTCACCATAAATCAGAAATGACTTGAAGGCACACAACAACAAGCAGGAAATATCTCTTGTCATTACCTCCCACTGCAGAAGTATTCTGAGACAAGCAAAGAAAGAACTAATTTGCCAACAAGTGTAAGAACAATATGCTTTGAGCAGAGTTTGGGTAAGTTACCTATTCTTTGGATCACAGAATCCCATAACCAGCAACTTCTCCAAGACCAACAACTTTTCCAATCTCTAATTTTGAGCCATGTGGTAACCAAGAAAACCTCAGAATCTTGTAACAAGGATTAAGGGGAGAACATTAATGAAGCAGAGCTATGAACCGGCAGCATTCGCCTGTGGAAGTGCCATCCAGCAGTGAGGAGGTTAAAGAATCTTCCCTAGAGTGAGGGAAAAGGTATGGTTGCTTCCCAAAGGTATCATCTCAGCTGCTAGTCAAGGAGTCAAGTACCTCCAGGTGAGGATTCAGGTGGGCTTACCGAGGGAGCCCAGCAGTGAAGGAATCTGCTGGGATCAATTAACATGACCCAAATAGAAAAGAGGGGGAAAAGCTTTCAGTATCTTTGTTAGGATGGCCTCCTAATGTTGACTCTGAGTTCTCTGATGTAGCACAGCTTCTGACAATAAAAAGTTTAGCTATCAAACTGAGAAACATGAGCAATTCTCTTGGTCTTAGATAGTAGTCTTGCATGTTGCTGAGATTTGCAGCCACTGTTTCAGATGGCTCTCCATCGCTAATTGACTTATGAGAGCTGAATGAACAGGAGAGGTATTTGGAGGGCAGGGGGGGAGACAGAGTAAGGAAGTGAGAGCCTTTGCCTTTTTGTCTTCTTCCACAAACTGCTTTACCAGGAAGGCAGTTCCAACACATCTGAAGTTACAAAATCAGTGGTATTATTTTTAGAAGCAGGAGAATGAAATTAAGATATACTCTGCATGAATGATTCATGTGTAGTTCCTACACTGTGGTTAAAGATTTACGTTTAGGACATTCACTTTTCATCGTTGATTGGATGGCAGAGATGCCCAAGCGAGGAAGTCTGGAGCTAATCATTCTGTGTGATTTCTGAAAATCAGGGTCGCAAGACCCCAAAGTCCTTGAAATTTATTCAACATTTAGGTTAATCATTCATCTAAGGACATCTTTTTCCTTCATTGCTTTTGTCATTGTCAGCCCATGAAAGTTATCATGTGGATCATACAGGATTCAGTGGGTCCAATCAAAGGTGTTTGATTTAAAATTACTTGTGAAACTCTTTATTCTGTCACAGTGAAATTCATCATGCCAGACCAATCCTAGCTTACCTCTACACTATAGAAGCTAGCTGCCTCTGGAAAGGAAGGTGAAAAAGATTTAAGTCAATAGCAGTTTGATCTTGCTTTGACTGACAGAGCTCTGTCCTAGGGAATCCTGGAATCTGTAGTGTGATAAAAGACTCTGAATTCTCTGCTAAAATATCTTAGTGCACTGGCTTGAATTACAGTAGAGAATTCTAAGTACCACACCAACTATAAATTCCAGGATTCTGTAGGATGGAGCCTTGGCAGTTAAAGTGAGATCAGGCCATTATAGAACTGTGAAATGCAGCAGATACATTCCTCAAGTTGTCTTCTGATCCATCTTACCTACCAGCTTCTCTCAAAGGTCTTCCATTATGTTACAATTGATTAACTCTCACTTTTACTGCCAACTTATTTCTGCCAGCCTTCTATTATGTGTTCATGGCACAAGATGCCCTTCTTCCTGAAACATACTTGTCTGATATCCCCCTCCCTACACACTTTCCAGCTTCTCTTGCTTCTCTGGCTCTTTAACTACAGTACTTCATTCACAAAGTGATTAGACACTGTGCCACCCTCATAATCTTTCCATCATTGAAATATGGCTGTCCTGCTTTGATGCTATTCCCTGAACAACCAAGTAACAGAAAATCATGGTAGTGATGTCACCCTGTCTTGTGGTGGACCTTCTCCACACTAAATTTAGAGAACTTCAGTACTTACTTCCCTTTATAGGCATCCCTGCTGGGAGATTCTGGATATTTACTTTGATATTATTGTACTTGTAATATTTACTGGGAAGAATGCGCCAGATTCAATTTGTTGTCTCATCTTCAGTTTGGAGTGTCATCTGAATGAAAAGACCAAAAGTTCAATATTTGTGTGGAAGAGTTTCTAAGGGAATTATTTGTTGTACTTCACATCTCCATGTTGCTATGTTATCTCTCTCCTGCCTAAAGCTGGACTGTGCCCAAGTGAGCACATCTATAGCCCACAAGAACTGACAATAGAAAGCCAATCAAATTACCCAAGGTTCATACAGGGTTGCCATCAATGTGAGCTGCTGATACCTTTTGCACTATACATTTATAGCACTATGATTCCAATTTAACTGTCATGGCTGCCTCCTATGGAATCTTGGGATTAGTAGTTTTGGTGAGGCACTTAGAGAATTCTAAATATCCCTCTCTAAACTGAAAATTCCAGGATTTTATAAAGTTGAACCATGACAGTTAAAGTGGAATCATACTGCTGTAACTGTGTAGTGTGAAAAGGTTCCTGGTAACATATGCTCAAATGGTATTATGTAATGTGTTGGCCTGTCATCTCCTGTAACAGGTAAATGTTGTTAATCTCCCTGTTCTTTGGTTCCCTTACTGTGGAATCTAATGGGTTCCCTGAGGAGATTCCTTCATCGGCTACCAGAGGCCCACCAAACACCTCCTTCTCAAATGTTAGGTCAGGGTTCAATCCTCAGTCTACCTCTTTTTCTGTGACAATGGGGAGATACAGACCGCCCAAAAAGGGTGGTCTCCTGCCACCGTGGTTTGCTGTGCAAGGGAGCCACAGCAGACAAACCGCACGGCTCCCTCACGCAGCAAAAAGAACCTGCAAAAAGCGGGTTCTTTCTGTGGTGTGGTTGTGACGCCGCAAGGCACCAATGACACACTTGTGGCATCACAAGGGTGTCGAGATGTGCAGATGCTAGGCGTCCGTCACATCAAAATGGCGGTGCCCGTATGTACAGGGTGCCACCATTTTGATGCCCTCGTCACGTGCGAGGGGCAAGAGGCGTCTGAAAGCGGTGCCCCTCGCATGTCACGACGGCACCTTATAGGACCCATCTAGCCAGCGCCAATATCCCCATGCTGGTCATTCCCCCAGGCTTTATGATTCATAGTATTCATGAACAAAAATGATATAATCAAATGAACAACCAACCACAAATAACTATAATAGAGATATGTAAAAATGACTTGAATAGGATGTTCATCCTTGCATTTCTTTCAGATCTCATTGCACCCTAACTTACCTTTAGCAAAAAGTACAATGTGTCAAATGTCTTCCCAAATGTAGGCTTTTTGTTAAAAATTTGTGTTTTCAATCCAGTCACCGGAAAGGTCTACATATCCTCCATAGGAGCACATCATTCAGTGGTGGTGCACTGTTTGAACTACTATTATTTGTAAAGAAAATAAAAGGCTGCCAAACACTTTAAAACGATGTCTGACAGGGTTTTGCCCCCAAAGGAGTCTCATCTAATGTGCTAAATTTTCTGACAGCAGAATGTACAATATTTTATGGTACCGTGAGTTCAAGGTAATGTCCATCGTGGCTGCCCAATGTCTTGTTATAGTTAACTGTGCTGCAGTCAGGATACATATAAGCAACTCTTCGTGCAGAAGTTTTTTATTTGTCTCTCCAAAATATGTGCGTCAGCATCTGATAACCTGTCCAAACTAGCTGCCATTTTCCTTCTCTCCTTAGGTTCTTCCCATAGCCTCCATCTTTCAACTGATTTCTCTTCTAAGTGCTATCATCACTTTCTGTAACTTACCTTAAAAAAACAACCCTATTCTGTAAATACCTCCAACATTTCGCTGATGAAAACCAGGACATGTTTTTGTCAAGCAACTGTTGACTGTGATCAAGATAGCAACATTTATTAACCGGGAAGAACTGACAAGCTTGAAAATACAGCAGCAGTTTGCTTTGCCTGCGTTTGCAGGGAAGGGCTAGATTTCTGCCCCTTCCTCTCCTCTCTATTGCTGAGTTAATGGAGTGCAAAATATTTTTGCACTTTGAACTCAGTTTGCAATGATTGAAAGAAACTGATGACAAAGGGGGAAAGTGAGAGAAGTAGACAGAAACTGGGACATTTTAATATCAGCTGTAAAAGTGAGATGATAGAGGATTGTGCATTTGTAACTATATTTCTGCATCTGACATCTCCAAAAATCCCTCTTTCTTTCCAGTATCATTTTTTTAAAGACTGCACACTTTTCCAGCTCTTCTTTGTATGCCTTTTGCTCCTTTTTTTTTTTTTGAGGTGTGCATTATCAAGTTATTGCTGCTGTTGTTGTTATTGTTGGCAATGATGATGATGATGATGATGATACTCCTAACTTTTCTGTCACTCCTTTTCAATCCTGTACAGTGGTTCCCCGGGATACGAATGCGCCGCCTTACGAAATTTCCGGGTTACGAAAAAAATCAATTGAAAAAAACTGTTCCGGGTTACAAAGGTTATTTCGGGTTACGAAATAAATTTTGGTGCTTTTCGGCGCTTTTTCGCACCAAATCGCGGCTTTTCCCCATTAGCGCCTATGGGTTTTCGGCTTGCGAAAGCTTTTCGGGTTACGAACGCGGCGGCGGAACGAATTAAATTCGTAACCCGGGGTACCCCTGTACTTTAAAATGTATCAAGACTTGATTCTGGTTTTCTTATGGAAAAGGAAGAGAAACAGTTCTGCCCTTACTTTCAACGAATCCTTGGCACACTGTGTGCATTTGGAAGATATTTTCTTGACTGATAACTATCTTTTCATGAAGGTCTCCAGCAAAGAACTTTATATCAATCTTTCTGTTCTATCATAGTGGACCACTCTGGCATTCTGACCTAATTTGATATTGGTCAATTAAGTTTTTGCTTCTGAAAGCAGAAATTGTATCTTCAGATAAGTGTTTGTATATGTACATTGCTTAAAGCCAAGGGGGGGGAGTTGCACATTCGAATTGCAGGAAGTAGTCCTTACCAGTGATAATTGAACAATCTCTATATACACTTTGAAATCTTTATTGGGATCGTTCTAGAAAAAAGTTGCAGCATAAGAGGACTGCATTTTTAATTGTTATTATTACACTGAAAGTTTAAGTGCCACTCCTGGGACAAATTTACTGGAAAACATGGATCTGGCTCATTTTAAAGGCTGCTTTTATTATTGTTTATGATTATAATACCTTGACTGAGTTAATAGATTTTGGTGTGTGCGGAACCCTATAATTGTAATGGCCATGTTTTCTACTGCTAATTCTTTCTGGAAAGAGATGAACTGTCTTGGCGAAGAGTTCATTCCTTTCCATATCTTTGCAGTAGTCTTTAGTGCATCATCATTCTTCAAAGAAAGACTTGTGTTTTTGTAATGAAAGAGCAAGAATGGGTGTGGTCAAAGGGACAAGAGGAACAAGGTTCTAGAAATGGTGAAAATGACAATGTAGTGTCTGTCCATTTATTGCTATCAGGATCTCTGTGTGTGTTTGTGTGTGAGTAATGCAAATGATGTGATTATTTTCAACCTCCACCAAATACATTTTTTTTTGTATATGTGGAAATGATGCCTTGTTTTTTGTTGTGGTTTCCTATACGTTGAGGATTTCAAATCTGTTATGGGTGAGCCAAATACACCCAGGCCAGCCAGATAGAGCTTAACAAGCGCATATGAAGATCACATAAATAATTCACATCACTCAAGAGGTGGTGACTTGAACAAGTCCCTTTTGGTTAAACTTATTTAAAAGATAAGGTGAAGTTAAGTGAGTGATGGCACAGTTACAGAGGCCACCGTCCGGAGGGAATATGGACCATCTACGTTACATTACTGGAGTGACTTGTGCAGAATTATGTCAACTTACAGAGCTTTGAACCTTAAGGGAGAAGAAAATGTCTGATCTCTTAAAAGAAGTGATACGGGATGAGTATTTTGCAAAAGGGCAGCTAAGCTTTCCCCAATAAAGCTCTTTTCCATTAAAACAAAACTGCCCATTAGCAAAGAAGTGAAAGAGGGAGAGTACTGAAAGAGAGAGAGAGAGAGAGAGGCTATTAAGATATTATTAAAGCATTTGAAACATTAGATTCATGACAGTGGAAGATTACTGCAGAAGACTTGAATGCATGCAAAAAGAAACCATTTTGTGTCTTTGACAGATGTATAATTTCTCCTGTATGGCTGAGAGATATGATACAGATCTATCTTGTCCATATTCAAATCTATAAAGAAATTCTCCTGTATCAAAATACAAAAATGTGGGGAAAAATTCACAAATTCTCTCTTTCTCCCCCCAATAATTAACTTCTGTTTTCCCTATCCTTCATATCAAATGAAATGCAGATATTTTTCAGTTAACCAAATGCATGGTGGAAAAAGCATTGCAAATTTGGAATTCTGTCTGCCAGTCCTCAGTGTTTTTCACTGAAAAATTAAGAAGGTCCTGATGTGCCTTGGGGAAAAAAAGAATTTCTTTCACATTGCACATAGAAAAATAGATACATAGTAATGAGCACATAGTCGGATGAACCTCTTATACGCTGTTGACTGTAGCACTGCATACAAGCTATTATATGCGGGTGCTTTCAGAGGTAGCAGGAAATTGTCTCACCTTTTTGGCAATAAAATTTACAGAGCAAAAAATGTCCTTCTGAGGTTATTTTTTTTTTTTTGTTTTGTTCAGCTAGTATTTGGGGGTTTTTTTGTTTGTCTTTAACTACTTTTCCAAACAGCTTTGGTTTCAGGGTGGCCTAAATGCCCTGCATATTCCATCTCAGTGGCTCTGCAGTGCAAAGCCACGTCACACAGTGACAAATAGATACTAAAAATCTAAGCCATAATCCTTGCAGCATTGAACTTTGAAATTTAACACTCATTTTATGTTTAATTAATTCCAAAAAAAAGAGGGGAAGAGGGGGGGATGGGAGAGAGGGAGGGAGGGAGAACTTTTAAAGCTTGGCTTTGAACAGGCTGTTTGTTAGAGAGAGAGAGACAGAGAGAGAGGAGAGAGAGAGAGAGAGAGAGAGCATTTATGTTTTCACTGTTGTTTTTCCAAATGTGATGTGACAAAGTGAAAAAGCTTCATGAAAGTGCAGTTCTTTGTGTGATGGAAGTGGGATGCACCTACCAGTCTCACATCATCAAAGAAACAGACGTGTATCTATAATTTATGCTTTGCTTAAAGCTTCCGCTGATCTGATGTGGCTTTTTTAGACAACACAGGCGGCCCCGGCAAAGCCTGTCAATCATCTGGGCTTGCTCAAATTGTAGACCATTAGTAAGAGAGACAGCAAAGTTTCTTTAATGACGCTTTTATATGTGGTGTGTTGGCAGTGAAACAGAGAAGAATTGACTTGATCAATGCATTAGTCTAATCATGGGGTTCCTGCTCTTAATTTCTTTTGTCGGTAATTTCCATACTCAAACAGCATTCAGGATACTTGTAAAGACACACTTAGAGCATTCCCTGATGTATGCAGTCACCTATAAAGTGTGGCTTGGATAGAGCGCCATAGGAAACATGGAACATAGATGGGAGGCTAGTCAAATTTGTCTTTGAACTCTCTTTCCTGGTGGGAGAATTATAGTACCTTTGTCAAAAATGGAGCATTTCTATTTCTATATATTATCCCTTCATCTCTCTCTCTCTCTCTCTTTTCTTTCCCCTCCTCCTTCCCTCTCTCTCACACACGATCTGAAGCAAGGAGGAGGGAAATACAACTAAGCAGGACAGTGTTCAGCTCTGTTGCCGATGAAGGAGGAAGATGCAATGTTTAAATAACTCCCTATTTTGTATATAAAGGTATCACTGATGGATTTTTGTTTTGCCAGTCACTTTTTCACACATGTAAACTAAATGACTTGTTTTCTCATTTCCCTTGTAAATACCAGTTGTTGTTTTTTTGGAGGGAAGGAGGAACTGAATATGGCTATTGAATGGCCACGTCGTGGGAGCCCCAGTTTGAGAGTCGGCAGATCCTTCCTGACCCCATTCTATCTCAAAGACAACATGAAGATTTTACTTTTTAAACACTGAATGTCCCCCAATTTCCACCTTCTCTCTCCCTTTTTGCTTTTTGAAACAACCTGTCTGATGAAGAGATCGAATCATTTTGATTCAAGGTTATGTGGTGGGTTTCCCTGACACAGTGAAATTTTGAACCCCGGTCTCTCAAGAGTCTTAATCCAACGCTCGAATTAGTATAGCAGCTCTCTGCTCTCCACATGGTGGAATCTTTCGTTTCACTTTCAGTCTTTCCTGCATATGAAGATCTTTGTGGATTTTGGAAAATTCTACAAAACCAACTGTACTTCTTTCCTGTCTGCATCTGATCTTTGCCAGAAGTCCAGCATGGAATGACTGTGGTCTGTTTACTTGCCAGAGTGCCAGGAAATGGAGAGAACAGCGCCCAGAAACATGATAAATTGGAGCAACTCTCAATCAGCATCCATGCAGTTGAACGCACATGGATTCCAAGCCAGGCTTAAATTTTTTCAGTCTTCAAAGCTCCATGTTTGATTTCTCCCACATGTGAATTTTTAAAATCTTAAATTCTCTCAATGAAGAGAAATTTTGATCAAAAAATTAACTGAAAGCAGAATTCTTCACCAACCTTTTCAGCAGTTATCCACTTCCTTCCTTTGAATCCCATTGTGGACAAAGGCAGGATATAAATCCTGGAAATAAAATAAATAAAAATAACTAATATTTCACAGATCATCAGGTATGACATTATCTCCCCTTCCTTCTTTTTATTTTTGCACATGTTCCCTGCATTCTGCTGGCACTTTAACTTTAAACCTAGATGCAACTTTCCATTGTCCCTGTTACCTTCTTATCTTTTTCTGGTTTCTTATCTGCTGAGCATCATTTTTGTCCTATTGTTGACCACCTATTTCTCACATTGAAATTTCTTATTTCTTTTCATAGTATCATAGAATCATACAGTCTTAGAGTTTAAAGAAACTGCAAGGGCCATTTAGTCTAACCCCTTGCCATCCTAGAATACACAACAACAGCACTCCTGAAAGATGCCTATTCAACCTCTTTTTAAAGACGTCCAGAGAAGGAGAGTCCATTACCTTCTGAGGCCATCTATATCACTGTCATATGTTCTTAGAGTAAAGATGTTCTTCCCAGTGTTTTGGTAAAATCGCTTTTCTTGTAATTGTTTGCTAATTAGCCAGTTAAAGCTGCACACATTTGCATAGGGATGGGAAAATAGTGCTGGAGGAAGGAAGGTGATATCTGTGTTTAGATTATGCACGTGTATATATCACAACAGGCACCTCCTTAGAAGAATTCCACGTGAGCAAAGAAAATATTATATCTTTATCTACATACAGAAGAATGTGAGTGAGTAAAGAATTCAGTTTATAATAGGGTGTCTTGTCAATTCTATCTTCTGGGCTGAATCCAGACTTAGTCATTCTTAACATAGTTCTGCGGAGATCAATGGGACTTAAGTTCAATTGATTGCAATATATTTCTCCTTAGCAACACTTAAATCAGCACATACATACATGTCTTAAGTCTGGATCCAGTTTTTACACACACACACACACACACACTGTTAATTTAAAATGTGCTGCCTGACTGATTTGGGGCAAATTTTGAATTGATCAGTTTTTCTTTTTTAAAAATATATTCATTGATGATCTTTTATGAATCTACTAAGAAGTAAGCCCTACTGAGCTCAAATTGGATGTACAGCTCTGTAAGCTTTTCTAAGGCTGCTGTCTTAACATTGTGGATTTTTTGTTATAATTCATCATATTCAAATATTTATTGAAAAAGCTCAACTTTTTTGTTATCTATTAAAACCAACATAAAGCAGATGAGACAGAATTGCATCCCGCTTTCCTAGAACAAAATGAAACAGGTAAGTACACAGAGAGATTTCTGCCTCAAAAGGGAAAATCTATGGCAAAAAAGGAACAATGCTTTAGTGTTACTTAACCTTGGAATTAGCCCTGTCTTCAGACTACAAGCCATGATTATATTTCCATCTGAAATTATTCATCTAATCCACAAAATATAGCAAACAAAAACAAAAGTCTGAATTCCAACATTATTTAGCAGTAGCATTATTTCAATAAATAAGTCAGTTCTACGGAAGACATCCATGGGAATAGTTTTTGCCCCTTTCACAAATATCCAGTCCCCCTA